>NC_029793.2:12376585-12418090 GCF_000816755.2 Arachis ipaensis | reverse complement strand
TATTAATTTTTTTTAATAAAAAGTTCCTATGCTAGTTCCTGGTTGAATCTCAATTAAACTTTTGAATATTTAAATTTCTAACTTTGCTAATTTAATACAGGGATGTCAATGGGGTAGGGTAGGGGAGGAGGTGGGGGATACCTCCCTGATCTCCATCCTCGTCCCTGCCCCAGTTTTTCACCGTGGGGGAGTTTTGCTTCCTATTCCCATTCTCCATAAGGTCCCATTTTTTGTGGGGACTCCATTTTTCATCTCTTTGTCTGACTAATTATTAATTTCCATAGGAATAGAGTTGAAAGTATCTATTCTATATAAAAACAGCAAGATTTTATACAAAATGTCTAAACGACAAGATGGTGACATCTTTTAAAATGTGGACACCACGACGAGCCAAAGCAAAGAATAGTGGATGAGGTGGGGAACGCGGCAGCAGAGAGGAGAATGGAATCATGGATACGACGACAGAGTTGTGGAAAGGAACGCCACAAATATAGAGAATGATGGTATATATATATATATAGCATGTGAAATGACTAAAAATATATATAAGAAATAAACTATTAAGGACAATTAAGTAAATTTATGAATTTTGGGTATTAGCGGAGACGGGATAGGAATCCTCGCTCGGGTCTCAGCGCTTGCTTCGGAAAAATTTTGCTCCCCGTTCTCATTCTTGCAAAAAAAAATTTCTACAATCGAATCTCCATTCGAAGCAATCTTTACAGGGATCTCTACGTCTCGAAAAATTTTACCATCCCTAATTTAATGACCGATTCAATTTTCAAAATCTTAACAAACACCCAAAGCTACTTTTTGTCACATAAAATAAAATCCGTCATCAATGGGGCTTTGGTAAACAAGAAACCAAAATCTATTCATGAGTTTTTTGTAAGGTATCAAAATTAATAAAAAAAAATTATGACGCTGACCAATCTGACCATAAAAAAAGTTAAAACTAATATAAAAAATAAACTCCAAAAAACAAAATTGTGCGTTCTCTAAAAAATTATAAGTTGCCCTTCTAACTTAACCACTTGGCCCTACCCATTCCTATTTTCAAGTACTCTTCACCACACTACCTTCTAAACTCCCAAAAACTCGGCTTCCAAATCCTCTTTCCCAGTTTTTCCATTCTCATTTCAATTTCTCACTCTTTTTCTTTAAGTTTTTTCCTACTTTCTCCAACTACACAATAACAAGTCCCCATATTTTGTAGTGAAACACTATTAAGAAAAAAAAAATAGAAAATAAGGAGGAAAAAGATAAACTGAAAAATGACCACAGAACCAAGAAGCTACAAACACTAAGGTGTCTCTCATGGTCATGGTTACAATAATCCTAACATCATCCAATGTTGTTCTACGTGATGATAATGTGCCACTTCCAGCTGACAGGGACAACTGGAATCATGGTTCAACCAAAATGTGGGGCCATTGGATCAAAGGAATAACATTTTAGACCTTGCCCTTGTGGTGGTCAAGCTCTTGATGATATTCATAGTTGAAAAAGTTTATTCAATTAGTGTAATTATTATGAAAAAACTAAAGCTAATTTTAAAAGAAGAAACACAAATAGATAGATAATATTCTTTCGAGTCGATCTCTAAAAAAGAACATCAATCTTATTTAAATTTGAAAATTGATCATTATAATGGACATCTAATATAAAATTTTTAAATTGACTATTAAGTATCAAAAGTTGAATAAAAAAATATTGTGCGGTCAAATTTAATAATTTAGTGGGACAAATAAATATTATTATTATATACTATTCAATAAAATTTAAAATTATAGTGGAGTCTCACATTCACATGGATCCGTCCCTGGTGGTCAAGGAAGGTTCTAAAGTTGTTATGATAATGCAAGACAGTAGCGGTGATTTCAAGACCATCACGGACGCCATCAATAGCGTCTCTTCCGCCGGAACTCCAAGCATGTGATAGTGTTCATAGGTGCAGGGAATTACAATGAGAAGATCAAGATTGAAAGGACTAAGAATTTCACCACCTTTCATGGTACACCAGGAGGGAACATGCCAACCTTGTCCTACAGTGACACTGTACAACAAGAAGTAAAAAACTATAAAAAAAAATAGAGACTTTTATCGTGTCATTAAAAAGAGTAGGAGGAAACTTAAAAGAAGGGAGTGAAATTGGAATGATAATGAAAAATTGGGGGGAGAGGATTTGGAAAAGGGATTGAGAGTTAGGGGTGGTGGTGATAAAGAGTAATAGAGAAAGAAAATTGTTAGGGTTAGAGTTTAAGAATAGCTAGGTTAAGTTAAAGAGTAATTTAGAAATATTTAAAATTTAATAAAAAAATTCGAAATGTAACAAAATAAATTTAAAATTATTGTAAAAGAACATTTAAAATCTAAACAAAAAACATCCACATTTGAATACAATAAAAACTCCTTTAATTGTGGTAAAAGAAAAATGTATTACTTTTCAATGTTTTTATACTTAGATTTTGGATTTTTTTTGGAAAATATATAATAAAAAATAAATACAAGTAAACTATTAGAATTTAGAAATGAAGGTATATGATATGTGTTTCAAATGTTGGCGACACGACATGAAGAGTTAAATATTATTTAGATATAAATACTATTTTGATTCTTAAGATTTAGAATCAAAATCAAAATCAATCTTAACATTTTCTTTGGTTCAAAATGGACCCCAACGTTATATTTAACATTAAAATCATTCTTTTTAACATAATAATTTTTTAGATGACATAAATGCCCCTTTGTTACTACCACCACACCACTGTCTTCATATCCATGGTCACCTCATCTCCAAGATCACCAGTCACCACATTTTAATTCCTTCAAATTCAATAACAACAACAAAAAATTTTTCTTTTAAATTCAACCACAACAACAACAACAAAAGATAGAAACTTCAGAAATTATTGAACCTTAATTTGAAATCATTGAAAATCCTAACTTAAAATTCTTGAATCTTAACTTCAGAAAATTAGGAACCTGAACCTCAACTTACCAAATTAGAAACGTTAAACAGCGGTTACTCACTCACTCCCTCACGCACTGTCGCACTTCTTGACTCACGTTGTTGTCTCACGCATAGCACTGCAGCAACGTCGTCGTCGTCTTCGACAGTGACGCCTTTTCTAGCCGTCTAGCATGCGTCGTCCTCTCCAACATGGGTAATCTCAAACCCTAATTAAATCCTAACCTTGGACGTTCTTTCTTTTTCACCTTCACTTCCACCATCGTCTTCGCAGCAGAGAAAGAAAGAGAGAGAATGGGGAGTGACAACGAAGCAGAGAAGTCGGCGCATAATCAAGAGGAGAGAAAGAAGATGTTTGCGCTTGCTCCTATTGCGAAGCCCCTTGCCGGCAATAAGCTCTACAAGCAAACCTTGCAGCCATTGTTTGGGAAGGAGGTGGAGAAAAGGATGGCGGCAACAGTGGGAAGGAAATTTCAAGGAGGTGATGGAGGATGATAGTTGAGGATGATGCTCTCCCATAAAGGATGTGTTAAAAATAAATTTGATGGTTAGAATTTAAGAATGAACAGAAACCACAGTTTGAATAAGTTGCCTATATTTAGTTTTAATTTAAACCATTTGTTTATTAGGATATATTAAGTTTAGACATCAAAGAAAAGTATAAATACATATATAATTATTTCATAAACAACAACACATAAATACATTCAATACATTCCTCTTCATTTTATATTCTTCGTGAGTGTGTGTGCCTCGTTCTTTTATTTTCCAACAAAGTGGTATCAGAGCCACTTATAAAATGTCTTCGTCAAAAGGAACTACTTTATCTTTTCAATACCCATAATTATCTAAGCTCAACTATGACAATTGGACAACCCGAATGAAAACAATTTTCGGTGCTCAAGGAGTGTGGGAGATGGTTGAGAAAGGCTATGTAGAACCAGAGAATGTGGACAAGCTAACAGAAGCTCAGAAGGAAGAATTAGAAAATAAAAGAAAGAAAGATCAATGTGCACTTACTATCATTCATCAAGGCTTGGACGATGATATGTTTGAGAAGATTACTGATATAACCAATGCAAAGAAAGCTTGGGATACTCTTCAAAATTCCGTCATAGGAGTTGAAAAGGTAAAGAAGGTTTGTCTTCAAACTCTAAGGGCTGAGTTTGAGTCTCTAATGATGAAGGAGACTGAATCCATTTCGGATTATTTCACCAAAATTTTGACGGTAATGTACCAAATGAAAAAGCTTGGAGAAAAATTAGAAGATGTTCGTGTTGTTGAGAAAATCATTCGTTCTCTCAACTCAAAATTTTACCATGTGGTGGTAGCCATTAAGGAGTCCAAAGATTTGGATACGATGTCTATTGATCAGTTGAATGGTTCCTTACCGGCCCATAAAGAAAGAATGGATAAAGACAAGCAAGAACGTGTGGAGCATGTCTTGCAGGCAAAACTTTCGTAGAATGCTAGAGGAAAAACCAACGAAAGTGGAAGATAAGGACGAGGTCGAGGCCGTGGACGAGGTCGAGGCCGTGGACGAGGACGAGGACGTGGTTATGGAAGAGGAAGGGATGAGAAAAATTATTCTCAAGAGAAAAGAAATCAAAATTTTTCTCGAGGTCGTGGAAGAGGAAGAACAGTTGACAAAAGACACATTAAATGCTATTCATGTGGAAAGAATGGACATTATTCTTGGGAGTGTCAGACATCCAAAGAAGAAGAAAATAAACTTGTTGTGCACAGTGAAGATGTTGAAGAAGCAACATTATTCCTTACGCTCAAGGAAGATCAAAATTCTGAAGATAGTACGTGGTATCTTGACAATGGAGCTAGCAACCATATGACAGGTGATAGGAGTAAATTTGTAGCACTCGACACCAATATAGAAGGACACGTGCGTTTTGGTGATGAATCAAAAGTAGAGATCAATGGCAAAGGGACGATTCTATTCGAGTTGAAGAATGAAAGTCATAAGATTCTTACCAATGTTTATTACATCCCAAAGATGAAGAATAATATCTTGAGTATTGGGCAACTTATGGAGAATGGTTGCAAGATAATCATGGAAGATCGTTATCTTTGGCTTAGAGATAAAAATTAAAATCTTATTGCTAAGGTTTCTATGACAAGAAATTGTATGTTCTTGTTAAACATGAGAAGCGGTGGAGCTATATGTTTGAAGTCATGTATTGAAGATCCACCATGGATTTGGCATATGAGATATGGACATTTAAATTTTGATGGGCTCAAAGAATTGGGAACAAAAAAGATGGTAAAAGGAATTCCAACAATTGATCATCCTCATCAGTTATGTGAAGCCTGCTTACTTGGAAAACATTCAAGAAAGAGTTTTCCAAAGCAGTCCAAATCAAGAGCTACCAAGCCACTTCAGCTTATCCACGTGGATGTTTGTGAACCTATCAAGCCTTTGTCACTTGGTAAGAGCGCCTATTTTTTTCTTTTCATTGGTGATTATTCAAGAAAAATATGGGTTTATTTCTTGAAGCAAAAGAGCGAAGCATTTGAAGCATTCAAGAAGTTTAAAGCCCTCGTTGAAAAAGAAGGTGGCTATGAGATAAAAGCTCTCAGAACTGACAGAGGTGGATAATTCACTTCAAATGAATTCAAGATGTTTTATGAAAATCATGGTATTCGACGTCCCCTAACTGTTCCTAGATCGCCTCAAAAAAATGGGGTTGCTGAAAGAAAGAATAGGACAATTCTAAATATGGCAAGAACGATGTTAAAAAAAAAGTCATTACCAAAAGAGTTATGGGGAGAAGCAGTTGCATGTGCAGTTTATCTCTCAAACCGCTCACCTCCTACCAAGAGTTTGAGCGATATAACACCTCAAGAAGCATGGAGTGGTTTGAAGCCTAATGTATCACATTTAAGGGTATTTGGATCTATTGCATATGTCCAAATTCCTGAGCAAGAAAGATCAAAAATTGATGATAGGAGCCAAAAGCTTATATTTATTGGTTATGAGGAGAATACCAAAGGTTACAAATTCTTCAATCCCATCAATAATAAAATAATAATAAGCAGAGATGTTGAGTTTGAAGAAAATGCAAAGTGGGACTGGAGTACACAAAATGAAGTCACTTATGATTTTCTGCCTTCCTTTGAGGAAAAAGAATCCCCGAAGCAAGAAGTGCAAGGCGAAATCGATCCTTCAACACTAGCATTAACCCCACTAGCATCATCATCGTCTTCTCCATCATCTAGTTCAAGCGAAGGCCTTCATAGATATCAAAGTCTCCCTGATCTCTATAAGCAAACAGAAAAGCTAGAGGATGAAAATTTATTGTGTTTACTCTTCAATGATGATCCTTTAAGTTTTAAAGAAGCTGTCAAAGACGAGAAATTGATACAAGCTATGGAGGAAGAAATTCAAGCAATTGAGAAGAACAACACTTGAGAACTTGCATCACTTCCAAGTGGTCATCAAGCTATTGGAGTCAAATGGGTTTACAGAGTTAAGAAAAACTCTAAAGGTGATGTAGAAAGGTATAAGGCAAGACTCGTTGTAAAAGGGTATAAGCAGAAGCAAGGAATAGATTATGATGAGATGTTTGCTCTAGTTGCTCGCTTGGAGATGACAAGGCTATTGTTGTCACTTGCAGCACAGAACAACTGGAAAATCCACCAAATGGATGTGAAGTCTGCTTTTCTGAACGGTAATCTTCTGGAAGAAATTTATATTGAACAACCTTTGGGTTTTGTTGTTGAGGGTTGTGAAAATAAAGTTTTAAGGCTTAAAAAGGCCTTATATGGATTGAAACAAGCTCCAAGAGCTTGGAATGATCGTCTTGATACGTATTTTCAAGATAATAGTTTTATTAGGTGCATTCATGAATATGCACTCTATGTGAAAGAGGAAAGAGGAAATTTGTTATTTGTTTGTGTCTATGTGGATGACCTTATATTCACAGGAAACAATCAAATAATGTTTGAAGAATTGAAGAAGGTAATGGCTCAAGAATTTGAGATGAGTGATATGAGACTAATGTCTTATTATCTAGGAATTGAAGTGAAACAAATAGAGGATGGAATTTTCATCTCACAACAGGCTTATGCAAGAGAGCTATTGAAGAAACTCAATATGCTAGATTGCAATCCTACCAATACACCTATGGAGTGTGGAGTCAAACTTTTCAAAGAGGAAGAAGGCTTAAGAAAAGTTGATCAAACATTATTCAGAAGTCTCGTGGGGAGTTTAAGGTATTTGACCTGTACCAGACCTGACATTTTATTTTCAGTTGGGTTAGTTAGTCGTTACATGGAGAATCCAACAGAAATCCATATAAAGGCAGCCAAGAGAATTCTTCGCTATCTTAGAGGCACTCTTGAGTATGGCATGTTTTATTCAGCTTCATATGAATTCAAATTAATGGGCTATTGTGATAGTGATTATGTTGGGGATATTGACGACAGGAAGAGTACTACTGGCTTTGTTTTCTTTTTAGGAAATAATGCAATTTCTTGGTGTTCAAAGAAACAACTATAGTCACTCTTTCAACTTGTGAAGCTGAATATGTTGCTGCCACTGCCTGTACATGTCATGCAATTTGGCTGAAGATACTACTGAAGGAACTTCATTTTGAGCAAGCTAAATCCACCAAGATCATGATGGACAATAAGTCAGCGATTGCCTAGCAAAGAATCCAGTGTTTCATGATAGAAGCAAGCACATAGAAACAAAGTATCATTTCATTCGACAATGTATTGAGAACATGTATGTGGAGGTTGAGTATGTGAAATCACTTGATCAAGTTGCTAACATTTTCACAAAACCTCTGAAATATAATGTTTTTCAAAAGTTAAGGATTATGATTGGAATCGAAAAATTATCAAGTTTAAGGGAGAATGTTAAAAATAAACTTGATGGCTAGAATTTAAGAAGGAATAGAAATCACAGTTTGAATAAATTGTCTATATTTAGTTTTAATTTAAACCATTTATTTATTAGGATGTATTAAGTTTAGACGTCAAAGAAAAGTATAAATACATATGTAGTTATTTCATAAACAATAACACACAAATACATTCAATACATTCCTCTTCATTTTATATTCTTCGTGAGTGTGTGTCTTGTTCTTTTATTTTCCAACAGGATGATGAGAAGGGAGGAGTGTTTTTTTTTTTTTTTAATTTTATAGAGGATAAATTTATCAAAATGATAGTTTTAATACTAAATATAACGTTGGGGATCATTTTAAATCAAAAAATAAGTTAAGGACAATTTTGGTTTTGACCTTAAATTTTAGGAATAAAAAAAGTATCCCTATTATTTAGTAGTTATTAGTTTATATTTTTAAGTATTAGAATATTCAGCTTCATGCACTTTGATTTTTATTTATTTAGTTAGTAGATTGGGTTTATGTTAGTGGGTTTATGATTTTCTTATTTTAATCTAATATGATGTTATAAATACCTTTTAAACTATTGTAGTTGTTACAGAGTGATTAGAAGTTTGAAAATTCCCTTTTTAGTTTCGTGATGAAATCATTGTATGGATAGGTGAGGTTGAGTGAATTTCTCTTTTGTTGGACCAGAAAATTTGGTAGAAGGTTGAGTGACTCCATTCGATTCAATTTTCAAATTATGATGTGTACAAATTAAGTTGAGTAAGTCTTTTTTTTGTTACATCAAGAAATTAGATAAAAAGTAAAGTGATTCTTTTGTATTCAATTTCAACGTATTATTTTATTTTCTATTTCAATATCAATTTATCCTTTTCATTTAATTTCAATTCTTTCCTTTTTGTTTATCTTTTTTGTTATCAGCATCAATTTAGATATTTTTATATCTAAATTTTAAATGTTTAAATTTTAGAGATTTTAGATGTTTTTTAAAAATGTAAAATTAAAAATAAAGAATTTAGATTCTCTAAATTTTAAATTTTTTACTTTAAATAGTAAACTGTGATCTCTTATTCTTAAATAGTTTCTTTCTCATATTTTTTTTGGTTCCACCTAAGAAATAAATGGTGAGAAATCACACTTTATCCTCTAAAATGAAATTCAAAATTTAGAGAATCAAAATCCAAAAATAAATAAGAGTAAATTATTAAAAACAAAGTATCATTTAATCATTTTAAATATTTCTTATATTTAAGCTTCAAATGTCTAAATTTTAAAAGGATTAAAGTACCAAAATACCATAAAAAAAGAAAAGTATAAGGAACCAAAAGCTTATCAGCCAAAAACTAAACAAAACTACATTAATTTATATTAATAATTAATTAATTTTAAATTTTTTAAATTCAAAATTTAAAAATTTTTAAATTGATTAAGTAAACCTAATTAAAACCTATAAAAACCTTCCTCTTCTCTCTCACATTAACCTACCCACCTCTAACAATCACACACACAGACCCCTCTCTCTCATCGTCAGGCCCTCTCTGCCTCCCCACCGCGATCCACTCCTCTTCTATCACCAACATCTGACTCGTCGGATTTGCCACCGTAAGGAGATGTTGTGGAACGTAAGGAATGGATAATCATGGTAGAAGAGTGTGATTTTCAGATATATCATAGGACGTGGCATGGATACTATTGATGGTTATTGCTGAAGGGAGGCTGTGGCGTTCAAGGTTTTATGTGAAGCATTACATGTTTGGTGATAAGTAGAATGCAATGCGACTTCAAGAGAGAAGGGGCTGGAATCCGTGTGTACTGGGTTTTGTTTTTATTAGGGTCTAGGGATAGTTATTATATTAGTAGTTAAAGGATATAGATGTTGACAGTGATGTGGGAGGTTGTATTCATATTTCTTTTGATTCTTTATCTTCTTCTAGGAGTTTCTTGACTGTTATGATCTAGTTCTCTTCTATTGAATGCATTCTTTTGTGTTTGGACACTCTTTTGTGGGATTTCATCACATTGTATGAAGAGATTTTACCTTGTACGCAATTGTTTTGGGATATTAGGTGCCGTTTTGATAAACTACATACTTGATCTTAGCTAAAAGAAGTCCTTGAACAATTACAGAAATATAAAAAAAAACATTCATTTAATATGAAAAAAAACATCCTAATACTTAACAAAAGAAACATCTAATTATATTTTAACAAAAATAATTAAATATCTATAAAATTTTTAAAAAAATATATAAAATTCTTAAAGAAATAGAGACATTCATATTTGCAATACAAAAAAATTCGAAAAATATATAAAAGAATATCCATTTAATATAAAAAAAAATATTCTGATATTTAGTAGAAGAAACATCCATATATATTAACTCATAGAGATTTTGAATTCATCCAAAGGTATTTGGCTGAGTTTTAGCTGATATGCTTTTGGTTCCCTAGCTTTACTCCATAAAAAATTATGATACTGACAAATTTGACCATAACATAATAAAACTAACTTAAAACCATAAAAAATAAAATTTCATATGCAAAACTACAGAAATTAATTTATTTATGGAAGTGAAAAACGTGATGTGCAGCAATATTGTATCATGGTGAGTAATCCACAGATGTGGAACTGGTGAATTCAGTAACTTGCAAAACGCAGGTTACGTTTTGACGAGATGATTTTAAAAAAGCTGCATGCTCTGCAAAACGCAGCTTGCGTTTGGCATGGGAGGAGAACCCAATTTCGAAACGTGCCTCTGTGTTCTTTGCATGCCAACACCTCGAACCTCCAAAACGTAAGATGCGTTTGGCAGGTGCACAGCAAAACGCAACCTGCGTTTGACAGTATCCTCAGCTGCATGTGCGACACGTGTGAAGGAGAGTGGTGGTGGAGCCTGCCTATAAAAATCAAAACGCAGGCCATGAGAGTTTCAGCTTCCCTTTTGTGTTACATGCTTCCCTTTCATGTTACATGCTGTGAGTGAGTTTTGAGAGTAAAAGGGTGGGGTTAAGGTGAAAGGGAGTGAGTTTGTGAAGAAGAAGAATTAGTGAAGGTTTGGGATTTTATTTAGTAAAAAAAGAAAAATAGTTCGTAATTTTACTTTACCAGAAGAACACATTATTGAATATTTGGATCATCCTCAATTGGTGAGTAATTTTTTATTTAAGTTTATGATAAATAAATATTTTTATTTTTATGTTCTGTAGTGATATATTTTAACTTATAAATTTATTATTATTATTATTATTATTATTATTATTATCTAATAGTAAATAAATATTTATTATTTTTTAATAATTTATTATCATTTTTTAATAATTTATGATTATTATTTAGAATTTAATAATTATCATTTTATTTATTGCAGGCTATCAGGAATTTGTTGCCCAGAAAATTCGATCCGCCAGATACTTTTAACGAGGTAGCGGCAGAGGCACTAGCATTAACTGGGTTTCAACATGTTTCGCGAGTAGGCGAAATGAGAGGTCATGCTGCACTACTGAGTGCCTTGGTGGAACGCTGGAGGCCGGAGACTCACACGTTTCATCTTTCGATCGGTGAAGTGACAGTGACGTTGGAAGATGTGAGCTATATTCTTGGTCTCCCGATTAATGGGGAGGCTGTTACCGGTAGATCAGATAGCAGTCACCAGTTTTTGGTGGAGAACTGCATTGCTTGTTTTGGTCGGGAGCCCGGTCCAGAAGATCACGTGTTAGGGAAGGTTAATCTCGCATGGGTCCGAAGGTGCAGAGACACTGAGCCTTGTGACACTCAGGAGTCTGTTGAGCGGTACGTCCGGGCGCACATTTTCTGCGTGCTCGGAACAGTAGTGTTTCCGGATAAGTCGACCACTTCATTGAATTCGAAGTTTCTACCGCTACTTCGAGATTTCCACCGGATTTCAGAATACAGTTGGGGGCAGCCAGTCTGGCGCACTTATACAGATCGTTGTGTTGTGCTTCACGATACAACTGTAAAGAGATGGACGGCCCACTGATACTGCTTTTTGTTTGGGCGTGGGAGCGTATGCCGCTCCTGGCACCTATACCCCGCGATCAGCTCAGCGACGTCGGTATTCCACTTGTGCAAAGATATTGTTTTTTATTGTTATTGTTGTTGTTGTTGTTATTATTATTGTTATTATTATTATTAATTTGTTATTCTTATTAATATTGTTATTGTTTTTTTATGTTAGGTGGAGCCATTGGCGCCGACATACACGATATATCCGGAAGCCTACTGCGCATTTTAGGCGAGGACTCGACGACATGGGAGTTGACGATGTAAGTTGTAACCATTAATGTCCAATGTTTTTATTCAGTTAATTTTTCTAATAGGTCTCTTGGTAACTAATGTGTAGTTTATATGGCGGCCGTATATGGGAGTGTGGGTTCCGGATGTCCTCGCTGCTCAGTTGGTTATGTGCTCCACGCAGTCGCCGCTAGTGTCCTTCGAGTGCATAGAATGGCACCCGACAGACCGAGTTAGGCGACAGTTCGGGATGCAACAGCTTCCACCAGGCCCGGCGTTCGACCTTGGTCGTGATCATTGCACGCGGTTGACAGGAGCACAGAACCTTGACTGGAGAGAGATTTACAGTCAATGGGTTAACAGGTGGAGATCTGACCGCTATAACACATTGCAGTTAGGTGCGGAGATTATTGACTTTCATCCTCTCCCAGTGTACTATGAGTGGTACACACAGCAGTATGGGATTCACCTGCGACTGTCAGATAGAGTTGCAGGTGAAGAGGCTGGCGCCGATGAACCACAGCAGCAACAGGAAGACGCAGCTGGTCCTCAGCAGCAAGTCCCGCCTCATGAGCAACAGTTTCAGGTATTATTATTAATTACTAGTGTTATTATTATGAATTTTTACCGTTTTAAATAATAAGTAAGTATTATTGTTTAGGTTTATCTTTTATCATTAATTACTATTAATTGTAATTAATTGTTAATTAGGTTCCGGCATATGAGCACCACTATCAGGTCCCGGCATACGAGTACCAGTATCAGATACCGGCATATGCCCAACAGTTTCAGGATCCGGTATATGCGCATCAGTTTCAGGATCCGACACATGCCCAGCAGCTTCAGGATTCGGCATATGTGCAGCAGTTTCAGGTACTAACATATGCGCAGCAGTGGCCAGCAAATTAGCAGCAGGCACCATATATACCGGAACCACAGCCTCCTCAGGCACCTGAGCCCTACATACCACAACTGGTAATTCCGGCCGAGGGTCACTTTAGTCCGTTGGGTGGATCTGACACCATCAGCTTCGATCAGGTCCTGAGAGATACAGATTATCTATTTCCGACGCCACCGCAGGAAGGGCCTGCTACATCTCAGCAGTCTGCTGGTCGTCGAACCACATCAGGTCATGCCAGTGACTTCGACTTTGATCAATCGACAGGATATGTAGATCCGCCTGGTCCTTCCGTTCCACCACGCGACCAGTTGTTTGATTTGAATGAGTACCCGCAAGAGGAAGAGGGAGACTTGGGATACGACTTGCAGCACTGGTATGATGTTGGTGGAGCGAGTGCTCCGGGGATGAGTGGCTCCGGTTTGTATGACACTGGTGGTGCGAGCGTGACAGATTTTGGTGGTCCTGACGTTGGTAGTGGGCTGGATGCCGATGTGTCTCAGGGTCATCCATATAACCTACGGACACAGACTGCGCCTCCGGACAAATACACCCCATCCTTGTATTCGAAGAAGGCGCCGAGGAAGTAGTCTGTTGCAGTTGTTCTTGTATTCAGTGTTGTATTCAGATTTGTATTTAGTGTCGTATCTTATATTTAGAAACTTCTGTTCAGTATTATTATTCTGACATATTTAGCTTTGTTCTCGTATAACTCTGTTTGGCTCGAAATGTTTATTCACTAAAAAATTAAATAACGAGGTTAAAAGTTTTATTTATTATAAATTGTTAACTAGGTTAAAGTAAATGACAAGGTTACAAAAAAAGGTAGCATATAATTTTGAAGTAGGTAATAACAAAGTTATATTGAAAAGCTAGACCACTAATGACCTCCAGCGGAGCTTGGACCTGCACGCTGAGGACATTGGCTGCGGCTATGTCCCTCGCGTCCACATATAGTGCACCGGCGAGGACCACGCATATCACGCGAGTCCATCTCATTCAAGTAGCGGGTTGACTTCGGTCTTCCTTTTGTCGCGCGCCTCAATGTCCAGTTGGCGATCACCTTCGCTCCTTCGTATCTATCCCACGTAGATGGGTCACCCATTGGAACAAACTCGCCTCTGTACACCTTGCAAATTTCAGACATCTTGTACACATTGTGCATGTACGCTTGCCAATCAAGACGCTGGTTGGCGCAACATGCAAGCACGTGGCGACATGGAAGTCGCTTGACTTGGAAATGGCCACAGTCGCAGTGTCGTTGCGCAAGGTTAACAGTGTAAATAGTACCATCTTGCATTTTGCGAACCTCAAATATCTCGTTGCGCCTATCGAACCGGTTGACCACAATGTTTCCTGCCCGTCGGAAGCTTTCTTCAACTCTCTTCGTTGCGAATTCTGAATACGTGTATCCGTTGCGAAGACGCTCATGAGCTTTGGTACTCTTCCGAGTGAACAACTCATTCAACCGATAGAAAGTTGACCGGACAAGGGCAGTCACAGGAAGGTTGCGTGCACCCTTCAGGACAGAATTTATGCACTCTACCAAGTTTGTCGTCATATGACCCCAACGATGACCACCATCGAATGCCAACACCCATCTCTCAACACCGATCTCATCGCACCATTGAGTATATGCTTTACCCCGCTCTTTAAGCCTTTGGTAGTTTTTGTTGTACTCCTGCTCCGTCCTAGAATAGCCTGTTGAACAAACCATTTAATCATAAGCAGATGCCACAATTTACTATGAATAGAACCAGAACAGCGAGTTGAAATACCTGTGTTCACCACGAGTTTATGCAAATATGGATCCTTGAACCTCCTTAAGAAGTTGGACCCGATGTGCCTGATGCAGCACATGTGCTACGCCCTTGGTGGTGACCATGCACCGTTACTGCGAGCTATTGCAGCGTCGATGGAGGTATGGCGGTCAGAAATAATACCCACACCATCAATGGTAACAACATATCTCCACAAATTAGTTAGAAAAAACTCCCATGCGTCTGCCGTCTCGCCTTCGACAATCGCAAATGCAATAGGCACAATGTTCTGATTCCCATCTTGTGCAACCGCTACCAGAAGTGCACCTTTATATTTTCCGTACAGGTGCGTGCCATCAACCTGCACCAGTGGCTTGCAGTGTCTGAATGCTACAATACACGGATAGAAGCTCCAAAACACGCGGTGAAGAACTCTTACACCTTGAACCTCCTCACTCTCACGGTAAACGGGTAGCGTTTTAATTTGAACATGAGACCTTGGCATCTTCACTGTCATTGCTTTCAACCATACTGGCAGAGTCTGGTAAGAAACTTCCCAATCACCGAAAACTTTTGCGACAGCTTTCTGCTTTGCCAACCAAGCCTTGCGGTAAGTCACAATGTAGTTGAACCTGCCTTGAACTTCTGCAATAACAGACTTCACCTTTATCGAGGGGTCTGCTTCGACCAACGGCCTAATGGCATCTGCAATTGTGTCTGAGTCCAACTTGGCATGATCTTGTGAAATCGTGCCCATGGTGCACGTGTGCTTGCCATTGTATCTCCTGATCTCCCAACAAGCTTTTTTTCGAATCAAGCTAGCTCGGATAAGGCAGTCGCACCCTGCACCATACCCCTTGCATTTCGCATAGAATGTCTGCGGCTCAGACTCATACATAGTGTAATCAACTTCTCTAGAGATGGTGTAGCTTTTGATTGCAGATATCACCGACTCTCTCGAACCAAATTCCATTCCGACACTAAACTCGCCATTTTCCGCCGCAACGTTGCCTTCACCTACGACATGCGCACCACCATCAGTCAAACAAGGTAAATAAATTAAGCACTATAGGACACTTGAGTTAATAATCATAACATACCCGTATTCGCATACTCAGGAAATTCCGGGGCATGCATGGCTTCGAGATCTAGAGTCCGCATAAAAGACGGCACACCAAACGGGTGGTGGCTTACAATGACATCCGCCTCATTCTGCACCGCCGAATTGCCTGCCAAGTCTCCGTCATCATTTTCGTCATCGACTTCATAGTTAGCTTCGAATTCCTCTTCGCTGTCATTATTTTCTTCTTCCCAATCTATATCCCCGAGCTCATCAACATTGACCTCGTCGCCGACCGTACCCATCCCCGACTGCTGTTCAAACTCAACGTACAGCTCTATCACCGGCACGTGAAATCGGATTTGTCGATAAATATAGAACATCTGCTGCATGCTTGCATCGTCAGTGATGGACATTATTTGAAACTGTATCAGTCCACCAAATACTTGCATAGGATTCCTATACAAAATGTTGCTCACTCTTTTCGAAATGTGACTTTGTATGTTCACACAAAGACCATTTTGCAACTCTATAAAACTCGTGCTGTATGGAATAGCAAATGAAAATGGACATTCACAAACAAAACTCACTCCTTCGTGTGTATTCGGTATAATCTCACCGTTATAATACACTCGTATATTTGCAATATCCTCCATATTCTCACTTTTTTTACCCTTCTAATAACCAAAAAATCTCACAAGCATCAGATACAAGAAAAGAGAATGTAAGTAGAAGTGAAGAAGAGAAGTGAGGTGCGAGTTGGAGTTAGCTGTGTTAGCTATTTATATGTAAGGCTCTTTATTAAAATATTATTTCGCATACAAAACGTAAGCTGCGTTTTGTACATTTCAAAAAAAAATTAGGCCCAAATAAAACGCAACCTGCGTTTTCTCTTCTTTTAAAAAAATTTGAACAGTTCATATGACAAATTGTAGCCTACGTTTTACTTTTTTAAAAAAAATTAATAAAACTTTTCTAACAAACGCAAGTTGCGTTTTTGATTTTCTCATAAAACAAAAAAAAATTCAAAAGCAAAACGGAAGTTACGTTTTGTTTAATCTGAAACAAAAAAAAAAAAGAAATGCTAGTGAATGAAAACCGAAAGCTACGTTTTTCTCGAGTTAAGCCCCACTTTGGTCCCTGAGATTGACGAGTTGCACCGATTTAGTCCTCCAGATCCCAATTGCACCAAATTAGTCCCCCAGATTCGAAAAAATGCACCACGTTAGTCCTTTCCCTATTTTCCGTCACCGGAGGTCAGACGCCGTTAGTGACTTGGCAAATATTGCCACGCTGGACACAGTAACGGTTGTATGACGTGGCCTAAAGTTTAAATTGCTCCAAATTAGTCCTTATCCCCCTTTTAAAACCTAAGTTCACCATGTCACCCCATCATCTTCTTCTTCTACCCGTTTCTCTCTGGTTCTTCGTCTCCTGCTCCCTTCCAAGTTTACCAGCATGATTGCAAGTAGGAGCCAGAGTTCCATGCGGTCCAACAGTAGGAGTTCCAGTCGAAGTAGAGGGTCGGTTGTTCCACAGTGGTGTGGGTGTGGGTGCCGCCCTGTTCTTCGGTGGTCCACAACAGAGGCTAACCCTAACAAGCCTTCTTTGGGTGCCCTAACTACAATGTTAATGGTAAGAGGTGGTGTGGTTTGTTTGTCTGGGCTGACATTGGAGAAGAAGACCTGAGAGGAAGGGTAATGTCTACTGTGGATGGTGACCAAGTTAGGGTGGATTTGGCTTGGAGAATTGGGAAGATAGAAGCTGAAATTAGAACCCAAAAAATGTACATTTTAGGTTTGGCTTTGTTTGTAGTTTTTGTTGTGGGTTTTATGTTGGTAGTTAAAGCTTGAAGATGAGTTTGTGTTTCTGTATTCAGGGTGGAAGTGTATTAGAAGAAAGTAAAATTTTTCTTCTCAGATGTCATATTTGTTTTCTGTCATTCAATGAAATTGCTGAAAGAATTTGCAAAAAAATGCATGTGAAGTAGCATACTTGAAGCTGGAAGAAATTGTAACAATATCAATATCCATATCAATAAGTTTTAACAAAAGTAACAATAATCCTGCCTTACTAATGACAACTGTTTAGACAAAATACACCTTAGTCAAAGGCCACAGAGTGCCATGATTGTCATAATCTATTCAGATATACTAAAAGTATACTGTCATAAATTCAGGCCACAAAACAAAAAGCATCATTTACAAAAAGCTGTCAAGTTTCATCCAAAATAGGCAAAAAGAGGATCATCTTCATTTCTTCTTCCTTGGTGGCTTGAAGCCAGGTGTTGGGACAAATTTGAGGAAGTTGGCCAGTTTTTCTCCTAAACCCATAGCAGTGAACATTTTTGGTGTGGCTCCATTTCATGGTGTTACACCATGAGCTTCTCCATTTGCAAAAAAATGAGCCGCAAAACTATCCAAATCCTAAAAATTTTTAACTTGCTCCTTTATTCTAACCTAGTCACCCTCAAACTCTAATCACACCTCATCTTCATTCTTTATAATGATTTCATGGAAAATAGCTAGGCTTCTTTTCGCAAGTAATCCCTAGATTCTCGCAGATATTCATTAAATCTGATATCATATATTAATTTTTCGCAAATGATATGTAAATTCTCTCTAAAAATAGTAAAATAGTCATTAAACCTGAGATTCATATCTTAAACCGTATGTCCGTATCGAATGACTCGTGCAGCGGAATGAATCTACCGAAACTTTCTAGTTTCTATTAATCAAATATTTGTGGACAACAATTTCCAATCAAACGAGAGAAGATATAACTACCAGAACTCAAAAAGAAACCAAACAACCCCAAAAATGTGATTGTGACAGTCCCCAGTCTACGTCACATACAATTCCGTTTCGTAACCTCCCGCATATTCTCCATTTTATACGCCCAAATCTAATTTCAAAATTATAATAATTATTATAATAATTATCCCTTATCCCTCCCTTGTTCTAAACTCAACACACAAACAAAAACCCAACTCTAGATTTTTATTCTCTTTCTTTCTCGTTAAATTTCAATTAGGTTAGGAACATGGATTATCATTGTATTGAATCAATTGATTGATTATTATTTCTTTCAAAATCCGCAAGAAGCTATCCTGTCCCTCGCGGCAATGGAGTTCATACAGAGCCGCGTGGAGCCGTGGATCAGGGACCAGGGAGCGAAGCTGATGAAGGTGTCGTGGGGACCACTCCAATGGCGGATGAAGTGGCCATGGACAAGCCACAGGGAGAACAAGAAGAGGATCCATGAGGAGTACGAGCGGCGCCGGAAGCAGCTCCATGATCTCTGCCTCGCACTTAAGGCTGATTCCGTCTCTGATTTGCAGGATCTCCTTTGTTGCATGGTTCTCTCCGAGTGCGTTTACAAGGTAGTTTTCTTTTCACTGCATATGAAACTCAGTAATTAGCTGCGGTTGTTGTTGTTTGTAATAGCATAGCATGACATTGTTTAATCCATGCAGTGAACTGCACTAAGTATTGTTGTTGTTGAACAATGGTATTAAATTGTGGTTCAATTAGGATTTAAGGGTATGTTGGTTAGTAGTTTGGGATGGAATGGGAAATAGCGCAATAGACAAAATTAGAAATGGAGTTGGATAGTTAGTGATGAAGTAATTCCATTCTGTTGCACGAGAGAGCTGAGCTGTGTTTTATTTTTTCTGATAATTTAGGTAGTGTGTGGTTTAACATTTTGATACAGAGGAGACAAAGACATTGGGGACAAGAGTATCTTGGGAAAGATAATTTCTCTATTTTCAAAATAGAGAACACCAGAGGCATATCTCAGATTATTTTTAACTACCTTCTATTTGTCCGAAGTTAAAGGGACGTGGGAGACTTGTCTTTACCATCTTACTGTCTCTGTTTTTTCTATCCGAGGACATGAGCCTAATGCTACCTTAAGGCTATGCTTGGATTGATGGAAGTTAAGGGAGTGGTAATACCCAAACAAAAACAAAAGGAACTGGAGTAGAGTAATATTTAAGGTAGTGGTGAATGGAGCTCAAAAGAATTGAGTTAATATTGTCTTATATAAAATGGGCTTCCCCTCTAAACACTCAAAATTGGATTGGATAAAAATATGAGGATTTTTATGGAATAGATGGATTCAATTCGATCGCAAACCTCATTTTTTGCTAAGTTTGGATTGATGATAGATATAGAGTGGAATGGAGTCCAGAGGAGTAGATTAATTATTCTTCTCCATTGTTTGAATGAAACTTAATTCCATCCCAAACCTCCTGTATTGGAAAGAACAAAAAATTAAAGTTTTGATTTAATTGAATGGATTCTGTTCCATTAGTAATCATTCCACTCCATCCTAATTTTGTCAATCCAAGTATGGGGCCGATTAAATTTCCTTCTGCCCCATTCTGTTCCACCATCCTATACCACCAATCCAAACAATGGATGCTCATTATACTGCCTTGAGCTCATCACTCATCTCAAACCACCAATCCAAATATAGCTGTAGAAGGCCTGGCTTCAGCTTTGTGGGAGATTTTGAATTTTTTTTTTTTGGTTTATTTATCTGATTTAAAATGATTATGTTGAGGAAATGGGAGGGTGGTGAAGTTTGGTTAGCTTTTTTCTGTGTTGGTTTATGCTGTTTGCTTTATTCTCTTTCTAGAAATGGGAAGTCTCTAGTTTTTGTAGGTTTTTATTTTGGTGGAAACTCAGGTACAGTCAACTTCACGTGAAGTTGATAGTTGAGAGCTGTTAGATGAAAATTTAGTCAAATCAGTCAAATCAGTTAACGACTCTCAACTATCAACTTCACCTGAAGTTGACTGTACCTGAGTTTTCACCTTTTATTTTTAATTTATTTTAAAGGATTTCAGAGAATGGGCTTTGAGTCAGCAATGTGTTAGATAATGGCACTCCAGAAATCACACAATGATCAGGGAACGAAACGGAAGCCAAAAGAGCGACCCTATCTCAAATATAGTCTACATTCGAAAAGCAATCATGAAAACTTCTTACATTCTTGTCTACCACATAAATAGCAAAATACAGCATAAACCAAAGCTGTGTCGCAAGATCTTTGGATCCTATTAGAGCCAAAACCTAATTTTTGCTACCGTATATGATCTATATTCTGTAATGATAGGTAGGTCAATTAGTGTAATAAAAGCTAGATAGGTATATGTAGTATTTTTTGTTAAGTGCAAATTAGCATCAAAGTTATCAAATCGCGATTCTTAAATTGAATGCTAAGGGTAATTATTGAATTGTAAATCATATCGAATAGTAAGATTAAGGGATATGGTTCAAAATTACATTGTATATACTATAACACATGATAGGGCTGCAATGACGTTGTTTGATCCATGTAGCCGATCCCATCTAATGGGATAAGGCTTTGTTGTTGTTGTTGTATACTATAACACAAACAAATAGTATTCTGAACAAAAAATTCATGATACCAATAACATAAAAACATCACCAAAGTCATGTATAAGCTCAAAACATACAAAATCATCGTCAACAAATATTTCACAGAAGGCATAAAATCTTAAAAAATTAATTATTAAATATACAAGTAATAATGTGCAGAGATAGATAAAAAAGAAAGTATGGAAGAGAAGTTGACTCAGAATACTTGTTGGATTTTATCTTGATATGCATAAAAGGCACTGTACTTTTTTTTTCCCCTGGAAAACAAATGGAAATGCACCATTTGTGGTGCAGAGAGACATTAAATATTTAAAATACAACCCACCGTGTTCAGTGTTTTGTTTCTTCTTAAAAAAAAAAAAGAGAAAGCCCATGTTTAGAGTGAGCATCGGGTTTTCTTGACCTGTTTGCCGAACTTTGCATATGAACTTCAAACGTGTGATTCACGATTTAGTGCCACCGGGAATCGTTTTTGATTTGTGATTCACGATTCCAGCACGTATTAGTGTGATTCTAATGCCGAATCGTCTGATTTAGAAGTGAAGACAATTCGAATAACCAGCCAAACGACTTGTATGAACTCGTGACTCAATAACCATGATTAGCATTAGAGAATATGTTGGAAAAAGTAGGAACTAAATAAGAGTTTTCACCATACTAAATGGCCTTAGGTCTTGCATAAACACGAAGCTACTTTGAAACTTCACTTAGAGTATATGTATGCTATGCTTGCATGAAATTTAGTTAGTTAGTGTCAATCAACAAGTTAATTACTCTCATTTATGTCTAGTGTCAATCGACAAGTTAATTACTCTCATTTATGTCTGACTTCCTATAATTTAGAGACCTGCCACTGAGATGATTAGAGCTGTAAATAAATTTAAGGCTGATTTTGGAGGACATATTGTTGCGTTGGAACGGGTGCAACCTTCGTCAGATCATGTTCCTCATAGGTATGTTAGTCTTTATATAACTTTATTCGTGTGAATTATCATTGCCTTTAATAGAATTCTTCTAATTTTATTTTCATAAATGCCATTAAATATTCGAACATTGGAAGTTTCTATTATTTTCTTCCTGAAAATTTCATCCTCGGTTTCTTGAGCAACTAGAAACCTTTTTTTCCCTTAACCTAATATTTGAACATTTGGACATAAAGGACGAGGTTGTTAGGAAGCAGTGACACTCATTGGTGGAGTTCTTTATATAACACATTTTCATGTTGACCCTTATGCGTCCATTAAGTTTATGCATCGTGATAACTTTATGATAAGCTTCGGTATTATAATGGTGAAAAATCAATGACTACTGAGATAGAAGTGAAAATAATTATAGGTGTAGGCCGCCCTAGTGCTAGATGGTGGCACTTGAGGAGGATGGATTTATGGAACCTCATTCCCCTGAGCAGTGAGGCTCTTTCCAATATTTGAACCTGTAGCTTCTAAGTCACAGGGCAGTGATTTTACTTTGGTGGGAGTCAAAACTCATCCTCAAAAATACATAGGGACTAAACTAAGATGTTTTCTACAGGGAGAAGCAAGCTAAAAATGAATGTTTATATACAAGTACCTAAAAGATATTTCAAATAAATGCAATTAATCTATTGATAACCACTTAGATCCTTTTCCCCCCTCCTGTCTCTCCTCAAGGTAGTATTGTGCTTACATGTTTTTGTATGCACTTCTTTCCAAAATGGATTGTATTAGTGTCTGGTTTAAGCTGTGTTGGACTGTTATTTGACAGATTATGTTGTTTCAGGTATTTGTTGGCTGAGGCAGGAGACACTTTATTTGCTTCTTTTATAGGGACAAAACAATATAAGTGAGTTATTTCAGGGATTTTTTGTGTAAGTTTTTAAAAAATCAGTACTTCTTCTTGAGAATGATTTTTATATACCTTTATATTTTCTTGATAGGGATGTAATTGCTGATGCAAATATACTTCAAGGTGCGATCTTCCATGAGGATGCTCCTGAGGCGGCAGATGGATGTGCACATGCTGAATCTGATAAGGGTGAAAACTTAAATGGAAAAGAATATATGTGGAACCCTTTGGAGTCAAGGCCTAAACAAATAAATAGTAAATCTAAACCTGCTGCTCATAGGGTAAAATGCTTGTTTTCTATCAATTTTATTTTTATTTTTATTGATTGGTTCTTTTCTTATATTCTTCAATGGTGAGGGATCAGGTAAACTTCTCTATAGAATTATGTATAACTTTGTGCATTTATGAGCCCACACATACAGAAGTTTATAGCATGTTCAATATTAAATTAAATAAGAATAATGTAACCAAGACATTGATCAATGAGCACTAGAAACTGAGTTAGTCTAGGAATATGTGATATATCACATGTGCTTAATTCTGATATTTTCTTGTGAGGCGTTGAATTCAGCCTACCTTTTGAGCCTGTAAGGAACCCAATTTAAAATATTTTTGAAACTACATGGACTCAGTTGCAACTTTCAATTGGAATTTCTGAAGAGTATGGCGTCTACAGATTCATTTAACCACTTACCTTTTTTTTTCAAGGTTTACTTCTTTAGATCTTATAGGCTATTTATGATTTATATTGCTGCGTAATATGGTCAATTAATAATTACTTAATCACCATGGTATGTTATATTCTTTTCAACTATTTATGTTATTAGGTATTTTTTAATCAAGGATATGGTCCAACCTTTAGTCATTGATACTGTGATATGTTAATTAATGTTATAGATGTAAATATGGTGTCCTTAGGTTCTATTAATTTTGCTGGTTTCACTCCTAGGGTTTCTTGGCTCGTGCTAAAGGAATACCTGCTTTAGAATTGTATAGGCTTGCTCAAAAGAAGAAACGCAAGCTTGTTTTATGTGGTCATTCACTTGGTGGAGCTGTAAGTATGATTAATCCATCTAGATTTCATAACAATGGTGTAGATGCATTTGAACAATATGCATATGCTAAGTTCCTGATGTTCTACACAGGTAGCCGCATTAGCTACTCTTGCCATTTTGAGAGTAGTTGCTGCTTCATCTTCATCAAAGGAAAATGAGAAAGTCTCTATCAAATGTATAACATTTTCTCAGCCTCCTGTAGGAAATGCTGCTCTGAAGGAGTATGTTTTCGCTGTATTTTTCTACTCCTTGTCTAAATTGGTTAGCTGCAGTATTCTCTTTAGAAACATGAAAACTTAAAAATATTCATTGGTTTCTTTTCCTTTTTTCCCCTTTTGCAGCTATGTTAATAGAAAAGGTTGGCAGCACTATTTTAAGAGTTACTGCATCCCGGAAGATTTGATTCCTCGTATTTTATCTCCTGCTTATTTCCACCATTATAATAATGCTCAGCCTCAGTCAGTGCTTTCTGAAAATGAAACTAATGGGTTATTATCATCAAAGAGGGGCCAAGATTCAGGGAAGCCGAAAGAGAATGATGGAGAGCAGTTGGTTTTGGGGGTAGGTCCTTTGCATAAATCCTTCTGGAGACTCTCAAAGCTGGTACCCTTAGAATCCGTACTGAGACAATTTAGTAAACGAGAGAGACAAATTAATTCTATTGAAACAAATTCAATGACTGGTTCTCTTGCTAGTACTTTGATTGAGGAGGAAGTAGTTGAACCACAATCACTTGAAATACAAGAGGATTCTGATGGCATATCACTCAAGCCTTTTCCAGACAGTGACAAACATTCGTTGGAGTTGGCAAAGAATGGAAAAACAAATACAAAAGGCAATATTGTAACTGGAGACGAAAGAAAATGGCGCAGAGTTCCATATTTACCTTCATATGTGCCATTCGGACAGGTAGATATTATCAGAGATGATTCTTTTCCACTAGTGTTCTTTTGCTGTAACTAAGGATGAAGTTTTATTTTTATTTTTTATTTTAAATTTAAATTTGTATAGTTTATTTTGTTTACTTGGGCATGTTAATGTGAGGGGTTTGTTATTTAAGCAGTCCATCATTTTCTTATGTTTGTTTTTATTGCTTTCTTGGCTTGGTTATTCATGTGATTTTTCCCGCCATTGCTCTATCTTTTCTATGATTGGTGTGAAAGTAGTGTTTCTGTGTCTCATTTACTTTGAAAAAGTAGGAAGTAGCTGTAAGTTCCTACTTTTGAATTATTGGCCTTTATATAATATGAAAATCTTCATCCTGTAGCTTATATATACTAGCAAAAAGCTAGGAAGCATGAGTTTATGTGCATGGTTAAAGGGGAAGCCTGAAGGCTTATGTTAGAATGGAGGGAGGGAAGATCAAAGGATAAGCTTTAATATCAAATTAAGATTGTATGTTTAGCTCCAGATAAAAACATAGCTCAAAGAGGGGCTACCCAAGTTTTCTATTAGAAGCTATCATGGACATTTTGTTCTTAAGCAATGTGGAGCTTAACATTAATGATCAAGCCTTTTTTATTTCTCATATATTTGTATTTACAAAAAGCTGTTTGAATGAGTAGGATCAATTAAAAAGAGTAAAATGTCCTACAGTCAACTGTTTCCATCAATGACCATGCAATTTTATTTTTATATTCTGCTTATCCTTTCCCCTTTTTTCCCCTCTCATTAATTTTTAACTGATAAAAAATGGTTTCATGTAAACAGCTTTATTTATTGGGAAATTCCTCAGTAGAGTCACTATCAGGTGCGGAGTACTCAAAACTGACATCGGTATGAGCTTCCTTTCATTGCTTATTGATCCATGATATTTTTCCATTGCCTTTTTTTGGATGATAGTTTGTATTTAAACCTTATATTATATATAAATACACTTTTGGAAGTTCTCTCATTTTGTTTGCTTTCTTTTGGCAAAGACATTTTCAGGTCAAATCAGTGATTACGGAATTGAGGGAAAGATTACAATCTCATTCAATGAAATCATATAGATCTAGATTCCAAAGGTACTTGACTAGTCGTACTTGTCGTGTTATATATATTTGAAACTATGTTTATATGTTCCCAAAATTATTACTTTTAAATGACCACATTCCCCCATTTTTCAAAGAACTTGTTAATGGCTGCTAGAGTCTCACATTGTTTAGAGATAAGACTTAGCCTTTATAAGTGTTATGGCAATCCTCATTCTATGAGCTACTAAGCTAGTTTTTGGGTTAAGGCCACTCATTTCATATATGATATCGAAGCCTTTGATTTGGATCGACTTGATTGTGGTGTTAGGGGCTTGTCCTATGGTTGTTAATGGGGCATTCATAGATGTCTAGTCCTGTAAACTTTATACACCAGATGTCTAGTCCTACTTGTACAGGACTCACCACATCACATAGGGATAGGGCCTAAATAGCCTTTACAAGTTATTGGGTTAACATTCACCATATGAGCTAACTATTGAGTTGTGTTAAATCCATTTAATTCTAATAATGGTCATCTCTGTTGAATAAACTTTTTAATTTTTGTGCTTCTAGCTCCTTGAATCCCCACCTAGTCACCAACTAGAATAAGGATTGGTTGTTGAAGCATTTGAAATTGCTTGTGTACATGTTTAATTGAAGTTATTTGAGATAAAATAATCCTTTTCCTCCTCCATTTGTTGCAGAATCTATGATTTGTGTATGAGTGAAAATTTCCTAGGGATTGAGCAATGGCAGCAGTTTCCTCATCTACAACAATGGCTTGGCCTTGCAACTGCAGGGACTGTGGAGCTCGGGCATATAGTTGAGTCTCCTGTTATTCGCACTGCAACTACAATTGTTCCTCTCGGATGGGATGATGGGCCTGGAGCAAAAAATGGAGAACCTCTAAAAGTTGATATTACTGGTTTTGGGTTGCATCTCTGTACATTGGTTCATGCCCAAGTTAATGGTAACTGGTATTGACATGCTATACTTTGTGACACATCAAAATTTATTGATAACATGTATATATATAATTTTACGAATTGGAGGGGTGGGAGCAAGGGCAGACACATGAGAAATTATTCAATAATGTTATTATTAAGAGTTACTTTGATAATGACGGATAAATTAATTGGTTTTCCATATTTCACTAAAGGTTCTGTAGAGATGCATATCAATTGCTAAATTGCTATGACAACAAGCCATTCACGAGTCTGTGGCTTTATTCATTTGATTAATAATACACTTCTGAATACTTGTGCACGATATCTATTCTTCCCAGTTGATCTTTAAAAGACCCTAATTAGTATTTATAATATACATCACTCTATTAAAGAAATAGGATGGAGTGGTGGATTTGTTTGTGAAGTGCCCAACAACTTTCTAATTAAATGTTTTTATTTCTTAAACATTAACTTCAATGGTCCTATAGGTAATGTAATGTGTATTTTTATCTTAATTAGGTGTTCGACTTCAGTTGAGTCCTTTCCTTCTGCCCCAAAGTATTCTTCAAATCAAGGAATTCAGCCGGAATTACAGAAGATGAGAATATTAGTTGGTGCTCCACTAAGAAGGCCACCAAAGCATCAAACTTTGTTAGATTCATTGTTGCCCGTGTTCACTTCTGTTGATTCTGAGCTTGCTAGGAACTTAGCACCCATTGACAAGGATAAGTTTATCCGTCCGGAAAGTTTAAATAACTTTTCAATATTCTGCACTAGTGATTTTTCAACGGTTTCTAAAGAGGTTCACATCAGAACTCGTAGGGTACGATTAATTGGGATGGAGGTATGACAATTTTGCTTTGGGATCATTCTGGATATAATTTATTATTTATCATCTTATAAGTTGTATGAGTTGTCTAATGTGCAGGGTGCTGGTAAAACTACTCTTTTAAAGGCAATCTTGAATAAACGTAAATCCAACATTCCCTCCATAGAGGATGCACTTTTGGATGTTGATGTGCAGGAAGGTATTGCTGGTGGTTTGTGCTACTGTGATTCCTCTGGAGTAAATATGCAGGTAACCAACCTTCTTTTCGTGTCGGTTGCTTTCCAATTTTAAATATTACTCTCCTTTCAAAATATCCTCCTTTGTACTCACTAGTGTGGATATATATGATTGATTTGAAAAGTTGGGATGTTGATATGTTTGATTTAATAGTGAGCTGGGTTGCACTTGCTAGTAAACTCTGGATGTGCATTTAAATTAATGAAATGTACCTTATGATGTTCATTTAAATTTTCATTTCTCTTAATTAATTTGCAGGAACTTAACAAGGAAACTTCTTGCTTCAGGGATGATTTGTGGCTTGGAATCCGAGATCTAAGTAGGAAGACAGATTTAATTGTTCTTGTTCACAACCTATCCCATAGCATACCTCGATATAGTAATTCAAACAGCTCTCAACCAAAGCCTGTCCTTTCACTTTTCTTGGATGAGGCCAAGTCTCTTGGAATTCCATGGGTTCTCGCAATAACAAATAAATTTGCAGTTAGTGCACACCTTCAAAAGGTAGCGATCAATGCTGTTTTGCAAGCTTACGAAGCATCTCCTAACTCAACCGAAGTTATAAATTCCTGTCCATATGTTATGCCTGGTTTTGCTGGGGCCACTCTATCATGGGATCCAAACAATGCAGATTCTGTTAAAAAGATGGGTCCTCAAAAGCTTTTATTGGCTCCTATTAATTTTGTTAAAAGGCCCTTCCAGAGGAAGGAGATAGTTCTTCCAGTTGAAGGTGTCGACTCTCTTTGTAAACAAATCCACCGGGTACTTCGCAGTCATGAGGAGTCTTCATTACAGGTGGGGAAATCTTTATTTTGTGGTTCATAGTTTTATCTTATTTTGTTTTGAGTAATACTAGTAGTATCTCTATATTTGTGAATTGCCTTTCATATAAATGTTATTATCATAGAACAATGCATTTCATGCTCCGTTGGATTTCAAATATTCATAAGCCTGCAACTAAAAATTTATAAGCAAAATATCAAAATTAAAAAATGCATAACAAACAATAAAACCCATAAGCTTTGCTTTAGAGGAAAACAAACAAGGTCCTCCAAAGGCTGTGAGATGATTCCAATATCCAGCGAGTTGCTGATGTTCTCCGGCTGCTTCAATGAGGTGAAGATGCTTTCTGTTTGGTAATTGTTACTAAGCATATGATGACATTCTGTTGGGTAAATGATGACCCCATTTTTCTTTATTGGGCCCGGGGCAGGTTTTGAAAGGTAATCCAGTTTTATTGGCCTGGAGTCCTTATCTTGGTTCCTTTGCTGGAGGCCTTTTCTTTGTGTAGTCAAGTCTCTAATTATATTTTCCCCAGTTTTCTGGTTTAAACATGCTATTCATCATACCAAACTGTTTTTAAAATAAACATTCTTGAAATAATTGGTTTAGAATAGGAAACAGTTTTATTTTAGATGTACATGAATAAAATCAATGTCCATTAAGACCTATGTTGCTAATATTCTAGATCAACCATCCATGTCACAGATTCAGTATAATTTACTAACATACATGACGTTTAATATGTGAACAAAGCATTCATATCTTGTTCATTTTAATAAAATATTCAACAATACACCATGGTGTGTATTGAAAAATACTTATTCTAATTGGCTTTCTTGATTGTTTGAATTTCTTTTATGGAGCACTATTGATTTGTTTGATCTGATATATATTCATCCCTTACAGTGGCTTAACCAGTTATAAAAATTGAAGTATCTATCAGCTGATATCGTTTGGGTTCAATTTTCGCTCATCACACTACAAATATTATCTGTTACAGTAGTACATAATGAGAAATTCTATTTCTGTTCAATTCTTTTGGCGCAGGAATTTGCCAGAGACAGACTTATGTTGGAGTTGGCAAGAGAACAAGCAATGTCAAGTGATGCAAGTAGAGATACTCGAGCTAAGGCGAATTCATTTAATTCTGCTGCTGTGGGTGCATCTGTTGGTGCTGGTCTTGGCATTGTCCTTGCCATTGCAATGGGGGCAGCATCTGCCCTGAGGAAGCCCTAAGTTCCCAATTTCCTCTGTTGACAGTGAGTTGGTGATTGCCGTGTTCAAATGTTTGTTGCTAGGACTTCATTCTTTGTTTAGATAAGATAGAATAGACTCTTTTTTTTAATCCCCCTCAAGGGAAAAAAAGGTGAAATCAGGAAGAGACTTATTTGTGGGCAAGATTTAATTCCTTGCTACTAGCAACATATAATTAATTATTTATTTATTCAAGTATAGATCCATAAATTATTTATGACTGCTAGTGCCATTGTGAGGCTTGATATGAAGAAATTTGATAGGAACAAATAAGATGGTTTCAAAATAAACTAAAGCATTATACTAGTTTCTTTTTATATATAAAAGAGTAAATTATCATTTCTATCTACTGAAAGTTTTAAACGTTGATAAATTTTGAACGTTGATAAATTTATTTATGAAAAAAACTACTATTTTTATCCATAAAAGATGATTTCGAATGATAGAATTAACACTGAAAAATCACTTAAAAATGTTCAAATTATTCTTTTCTTGATTCTAATCTCAACAGTCATCTCTCAAATTTTAATTCTCTTTTTATTCTTTTTATGAATTTCATCATCTCCTTTACTACTACCACCACCACTACTGACACCAACCATAAATCCCACCTTCCTCCTTCCGCTTCAAGCTATGGTGGATGGCTCAAAAGATGGGAGACAAAGGAAGAGATATTCTATTGAAAACTCAGTTCTTTCTTGTTGAGAACAAGGACGGTTTCCATCTCGAATCTGACGAGGGTGACGAGAGTAACCAGATCATCTACACCGTTTTCTTCCCTCTCATTAAAGGAAGCTTCAGAGCATGCCTTCAAGGCAAGTCGTTTAGCCACACTTTTTATCAATGCCGACACTGACCCCTTTGCCATCGTCCACGGCGCATTCAAGGTCGTGAAGCATTGCGGATTTCTTCGGGTGGTGCACGTGGGACACTTTCTACCAAGAGGTGACGCAGGAAGGCATTGAGGACGGGATCCCGTCCCTAGCGGCAGGCAATGCGTCGCCGAATTCCCTTTGTCTCCAAAGGTGGGGCTTACGTTGGTGGCAGTGGTGGTATTGGCGAAGGAAATGGTGAAATCCATAAAAAGAATAAAAGGGAGGGTTGGAAAAGGAAAAAGGGTAATTTAGAGTTTAAGTGATTTCTCAATGTTCGGATAATTTTATTGTACATAACTATCTATTATGAGTAGAAATGGCAATTTCTTTTATTCATTGATCGATTTATTAGTGTTTAAAATTTTGATGAGTAGAAATGGTAGTTTAATCTATATATAAAGTAACTAATTTTTAAATTTATTAGTCAAAATGTCTTCGAAACGTGGTAGTGGAAAATTCAGTATATCAAAATTTGCACTTTAGAAGAAATGTTTCAAATTTGAATTAAAAGAAGCTTTTTTGTGTTCTGCAAAGCAGTTTAGTGATACAAGAGTGTGAAGGTTTGATTTAAAAACACGCTTCAGTCTTCGCCGAGTTCTCCGAAGAGTTGTAGCCTCTAGGATCAAAGTAGAAGGCGATGGTGTTCGTTCACAGGACATTAGCAATGGCGATGACTATGAAGGACGTGTTGGATTATTGGATATTTCATATTTCATACTATTTTGCACTTTGTCATTATTTATCAATCGTTAAAGTTTCAACCAGTTGTTTACTTTAAATCAAACACTTTAAAGACAAACAAAAATCAATTCTATATGTAGAGAGTAATTTGACATCTTGACTAACTATATATTATGAGAATTAATATGGACAAAGTATGATTTTGACTTTTTGGAGTCTTTACACATAGCTTTCTAATTCCATGAACTAATGTAACTGATGCTTATAATCCAAGGATTAAGATTATTATTTACTCTAAAAAGGCACAGGCATGAACCTTCAACGGTTAATATCTTTTGTATGGGGAAGTTGGTAAATGTATTCAACGAGAGCAAAGAGGTCCAAGAGATGCCTTTTGGAGAACGAAATTTGCGTTTTTTGCTTGGCCTTCACTTGGTTTGGACTCTGTTTGGCTGTTGCCTTGCCAAACTATGTTTTTGAATAATCTATTGAATAAACCAACAAAATAAACTCAAAAGATTTAGTGCCTATTGAATACGACAAAAAGCTATTCAAAAAAATAAGAAATAAAAAATTGACAAATGATTCCTCCTCAACTCACCTCCTTTTCGTTAATAGAAAATGCACATATTCTTGTTGCTTAAAATCAAACTGCACAAAGAAATTAATAGATAATAATTTTTTTTAAGTAATTATAACTGATAACAGAGCCCTAAAAGAAATCAACGGTTGCGGGCGACTCTTCCAATATCCGCAAGCTTCTTCGATCGGCTGCAGCTAAAGGACGCTGCCGAGATAAATCTAATTTTCTGGGCCCCACCACCCACGGAACCGGTTTCTTGAAGTGTTCCTTTATGGTTATGGACCAAGTGCTGGTTGGGATTTGCCCTAACCAACGGGCTCAAGCATAACCTCCAGTTAAACACCCTCTTCCCTGCCTGTAACGATCGCGACCGTCGCGCAGGTGCTGGGGCCGCCTGGTTCCGGCCTTTCGGAGATGTTTCCAGAGAGATTCTGCTCTCTGTGGAAGACGACCGATCGTGTCCGTCGATTTCGCTGCTGAAACCCTCCGATTCTCGATCAGATTGCCGGAAATTCGAGGCGTCACCGCAGTTGTTCTTCCGTCTGTCATGGAAGATCATTGACATCCACGATCGATACGTAGTTGTCAATTCCCGATTCGAGTTTTCCGTCATGTTTGATTTCGTCCTGAACAGTCTCGTAGGGTTCCAAAACCTTCCAAGCTTCCTCTTCGGCGTTTTGCCGTCGCATTCCGTGGCGGTTACGGAGAATGGCGGTCCGACCTGCGGCGTACTGTATATTACCTTGTCGTTGTCATTGTCCTTCCGTCCGTCGAAGTCGTTAGCATTGATCGGCGGAGGGTTTTTCTTCTCGTCGGCGTTCTTTTCCGATTGGTTGTTGCTGTGGTCTGAAGATGCGAGAGCTTCTGCTGGTTGGTCCTCGTCTTCGTCCTCTGTTTGGGCCTGGGCTTGGGTTTGGGCCGCAAGAATGACTTGGAGGCGCTCCCGGAGGCAAGTGGCACAAACGCCGATGTCGCTGGTTGAATCCGGTACGTGTTTCTGACACTTCATTTATATATCAAATCCCTTCTTTCTTGTGATCTATATATAATGCTTTTCCTATTGCGTTGCGTGCGTGCCTACTGTGGAATTTAAAGATGCGAAATAGAGAATTAAAGGGGGAAGAAGATTTGTGTTGTTGCTGAATGCTGAGTGAGAGTTTAGGATGAGAATGGAAGAGAGAGTAATATTTGTGGTTCGAAATTTGTAGCGAGAGAAGGAGGAATGAAAAAAAAAAGAACCTACTTGGCCTAAAGGGAAAGGTTGGCGGGGCTAACAGCAATTTTTAACAAATAACAATATGGATAATGGATATGGTTAGGGAAAGTTTTTGCTGGAATACAGCGCCTCTTACGGTGTATTTTATTATTTTATAATTTTTTAATTACTAATTTTGGTTTTATGGTTAGATAATCAGTGTAACCCAAAAAATAAAGTAGTTAATTGTGAAAATTTTTTAACAAAAATGAGTTACAGCTAGTAGCTTGGGGCTTGTTTGACCGGGTGCATGCAGCGTTTGGGTCTCTCCCTCCAGATAAGCTGACCTGTTTCGGCTTAAAGGTTAAATCTATTTTTTTTACTTCTTTTGGTCTGTAATAGTTTTGATAGAGTTTTCAGTTAAAAAAAAAATTTAGGAGATTTTTATAATTTTTTTTGTTAACAACCAATAATACTTTTAAAAAATCACAAAACAATATATACTTAACAAAAATTCACCACATTTTAAGAATAATAATATTTCATTTTAATAATTATGCTTGTAAAAAATTGCATCAAAATTTAATCTTTAATGTATTTTTTGAGAAATACATATTTAATGTTAGTTCTTTTGCAAGATTATCTAACATTAAATATGTATTTCTCAAAAAATATATTAGAGATTGAATTTTGATGCAATTTTTTGCAAGCATGATTAGAAAAATGAGATATTATTATTCTTAAAATTTGGTAATTTTTTGTTGAGTATATATGTTTTTTGTAATTTTTTTGTTAACAACTAATAATACTTTTAAAAAATCACAAATAAATATATACATAGAAAAAAATCACCAAAATTTAAGAATAATAATATCTTATTTTTTTAATTATACTTGTGAAAAATCACATCAAAATTCAATCTCTAAGGTATTTTTTGAAAATATATATTTACTGTTGGGTATTATTGTTGTATTTTTAAATTATTTAAAGACATTTTTGTCGATAGTAAAATTTGAGTGTATTTTTGTCGATGTTTAAATAATTCAGAAATATTTTTGGTGGTTAACCTTTATTATGAAACGTTTAATTATTTTATAAATTGGTTATTTTGTTTAAAAAAATAATTAGAAATGTTTTACTACTTATGTTGACTTTTGATTGGATAATCAAGTTAAGATGATCACAATGATTAATTGATGTAATGTTTTTGCTTCGCCGGGTTTCTTGCCTTGTTGACATATCGGTATTGGTTTCTTGAATGTTTGTCAAAGAAATATCTGATATGATATCAACAGTATAAACATCAAATTAAAAGCATTATTCATCCTTAAATTCGTCCTTGCTTATTACAATCACACACTTGGACTATCTACTTGTAGATTAGTTGATTACATAAGCACAAAGGTTAATAACATGAGAACTGAGGAGCATCGGGTTGACTTGTTCGATTCAGTGAATAAGAATCTCTCTATTGCTAATACAAAAAATATGGGTATGGCTAAAATAAGTATAATAATTATGTGTTTATTGAATGTGTTATATTTATATAGATTATTAGATTTTATTAGATAAAAATTAAAGATTAATATAAGAGAAGAATATTGATAGACTCTAATAAATACTATGTGATTATATTTCTACAATAGTCTGATTTTGTATACAGTTTTAATACTTTTAATTGCATAAGTTTGATTAGTTTAGGTCTTACTAATATAAGTAAATATATAATGTGATATGCGCGTATTTATAATGATATTTTTTATTATGTTTTTCTAAAAAAATTTAAAAAATGAAAAAGTTAATATTTTTATGTATTATATATAATATTTTAAATAAATTATATTTTTAAAATATTTTGATAAAAAATTATTTTATATAATAATATCTTTAACAAAATTAGTTAATTAATAAATAGAGTTCATTAATCTTCTTCTTTTATATTAGTCTTTAATTTTCATCTAATAAAATCTAATGATTTATATAAATGTGACATATCTAATAAATACATTATTATTGTGCTCATCTTAGATATATCCCAAAAATATAATCTTTCTAAATACAAGGAGATCAGTAAATCATTTTTCTAAAAACCTTCCCAAAACAGTATATTCTACATACACGTGTACGAATATACTTTAAACGGTTCAAATCAAATCAAATTATGGTCACCATACAGAATATACAGACAAGTAATCCGAGTTGAGCTAGTGGTGAAAATTTGGTTATACGCATAAGGTCTGAGTTTAAACTTTAAACTTTGTTGTCAATTTAACGAATGTGGGGAATTGGAGATCTAATTACACTGGATGTGTAAATCTTGTGATATTAAAATAAGCTTCATTCATCTGATTTTTTACGATTTTGAAAACACAACTATTGACTTTGAAGTTACATATTTATTGATGCTTTTTCTGTTGTATGAAATTTGATAACTAATATAGAGAATTGGGGATCTAATTTCATTGAGTATTTGTAGTAATGTTACATGTATAAGTAATTTTGTCAATTAAGTTCAATCAAGTTAGCTTAATTACAGTAAAAATTATTCTCAAAATAAAACGTGTGTTTTCCAATGCTTTATTAGTACATAATTCAAAGAATTTGTACTATATGTACAAGTTTTTCTATATCTTATGCAGCACACAAATTTTTGTTGGATAGCACACAAAAATTTGCACATGACCTATTGTTGGATAGCACACCAATATTTAAATGTGTGTATTCTTTTATTGAGTTCTTTTACACATTTATTTTTTCTTTTTTTTTATGGTGTATAAATCAATCACCATTTATTACAAGCCAATGTTATTTTCCGGGTTTTATTTTCCAAAACACACACAGCTCTTGACAAATTTATCGATATAATACACAAATTTTTGCATATAATACACAAATTTTTACTACATCAAAATTTATGTGTATATTCTTTTATTGAGTTTTGTTATACATTTATTTTTTTTTTCTTTTTCTTCCTGGTGTGTAAACTGATAACCATTTATTACAAGCTAATGTTACATTATAGGTTTCATTTTTCAAGAAAGAAATACACACACAAAAAGATGTTGACACTTTTTTTAAGTATGTCATCATGACTCATGTCTATTAATTTTAATGTGCAGTTTCAACATTTTTTAGTAGTTAGGGTCCATAGAGTGCGACACGACAATGTCTGAGAGCCCCCAACACATCTCCTTTGTGGTCATGAAATGTTGTCCTTAAATGCAAGAGGTGCAAATCAGCTTTAAATGCAATGGCTCTTGAGAAGTTCAGTGATCGCCTCGTCTTTTTTGCAGTTGTCCATCAACATAGCATACCACATTACATGTGTAAATCAAACAAAGTGAAACAACACACACCCCTTCATTTTCACAGCACACAAGTAATTGAAGCTAATAGCTTGGTAGCTCATACTAATTTGGCAGATATCATTAAACAAATTTTGGTTTATTATAGCACATATTTTTGTTCAGCATAGTACACAAATTCGCACATATGGCACAAAAACAGAATCATAGAATAACACTAGTTTTTCAAATAATTCAATTAAAGAAAACTAAGATCATCATAAATAACCATAATTAAGAAAAAAACAAAAATATATACAATAGAACACAAATATCGAGTATAGAAAAACAACACAAGTAATCGAAGTTAATAGTCTGGTAGCTCACACTAATTTGTCAAAAATCACTAAACAAATTTTAGTTTATTACAGCACACAAATATTTAAGCATAGCACACATTTTTGTTCAACATAGTATACAAATTCACAATTATAACACACAAATATTGAACATAGAAAAATAATATAAAAGGCATTCATACCTTTTCAATTTCACTCAACTCATCAAATTCACAAAGAAGAAATTAAACAAGAAGCAATGGTGGTGGTGACGGTAGACGATGGACGACAACGATGGTGGTGGTGATGATAGTGATGGCGACAGCAATGATGATGATGTTGGAGGAAGAGAAGGAAGAGGGCGCGTGATTGAAGTTTAAATTTTAATAACTTAGTTAACTTAGTTAGTGAAAACACTTGGACATCTAGCATTTTTGGAGTATTTGAGTGTAAGTCTTGTCGTAGTTGTCTTATTAATTTAACTTTTTACTGTTTTGATCATATAAGTAAAGCTTGTTTTGAACGATAGAAATTAGAATTCACTCGAGAATTGAATTCTTTTCCTTACTTAAAACAACAAAAAATGAATTATTTGAATTTCTTTGAAAATTTCAATTCTCATTTTTTCTTGGTTTGATTTTTTCACATGATTCATATAAAAAGTAGTTATTTTTGTTGATATAACATTGCACAATTGAATGTACAATTTTACAATACAATGCATTAAAATTTCATATTTAATATTTATTTATTGATGTTTTGAATTTTCTAAAATTTGATGAGTTTAACTATCAAGATATACTATGAATTGATAAAAATTAATAATGCGCAAAAAGTTGTTTGACAGTACAAGTGAATTAAGGCGTTAAAAACAAAAAAATAAGGTATTCACAAAGTGTATGAAGATTATTAAAAAAAAAAAAAAGGAAAGAATTTCTCATATAGGAATGAGAATTCATGGCAAATTTTTTTCGGCAGGGCGGATATCTGCAAAAATTTATTTTATGGAGAATAGATGAGGCTTGTTACACATATAAATCTTTTTGGCTTACAAGTCTTACAAACACAAGTTCAACAAAACACACGCATTACACTCCCACATTCAAGAGTAAATAAACGCACGTTATTCAACCACTTCCTGTTTCCAAAGCGCGCTACTCACCATGCATTATGAAAGACTCTTCTTCTTCTTCTTCCTCCATGAAAACGAGTTTCTTGCCAAATTTGAAGATAATGAAACTTCAGAAATACACCCAAACGATTACAGAAATACACCCAAAGGATTACAAAACTACACCCAAAGGATTTAAGAAATACACCCAAAATTTGTTGAAGTACACCTTATGTATTATTCAGAACTCTTTCTCTTTCTCCTCCTCATCTTCTGCTGCTTCTTCTTCTTCAAAAACGATTTCATAGCTTGATGTCAAAAAACAATGGAAATCGAGAATAACGAAAAAAGAAAACAGAGAGAAAAGCACGTAAATGAAGAAGGAGAAAGAGAAGGCAAGAAACGAAAGAAAAGAAGAAGAAGAAGAGGAAGAAGAACGTACAGCAAGAAGAAGAAGAAGGTGCAGTGAAAACGTGCAGTAACGGTTCGAAGCGCGTTAATATAAATGACTTGTAAAGACTTGTATAAAAAAACGCTTGTATGTGGAGAATTATTCAATAGATTTGGGGATCAATTTTTTCCCGTGGGAGATGGGGACTGTAACACCCTACCACACAAAGCTTTACGCTTAAGTCATAAAACAGAGGTGATGTGGTATTACGACCTCTAAAATAAAATGAGTACATATAATAGCAGAAGAGTTATAATATGCTAGGAGCCTTGAAGAATAATCCATCAATAGTTCCAATTCAAAATATAATTCATTCTTTTCTACGAATCAAACTTCAAACTTAAAACACACTCATTTTCTTAATGACTCAAAATCAAACCATATAACCTTTAAATCTAAATCTCTTTTAAATAATTATCTAAATAAAATCTCTAATTTTTTATAAAATTTCGGCAGCACCTCTTCTAAAACTCGGACTTTGCCACCCTTTTCGGGTCCAAACCTGCATTCTTTTCAATTCAACATACCCTTTCTCATCATCATAACAATCACCACAATAAATCTACCTCAGATCAACAATTAAACTCATGCAATATTCAAGTCCAACAACCAAAATCCAACTAAGAATCATAGTTCACAAATCCTAGGCTTTTAACACAAAATACCTCATTATCACAACCTCCACAATAATTAAACCTCAAATCAATAATTCACCAAATCATTAGTTAATCAACAAGCACCAAACTAACTATGTTCATCAACAATAACATTCAACCATAATTCTCTCCAAATTAACATAACAACATTCACCATCCAAAATTAAAAACTAATTATCCAATAAACTTCAACCAAATATATTTATCGACAAATTACTAAACATTAAACATACACCTGCATTCCAACTTATCCAATGGTCATCTAGCCTAAGTTTTCACAGAACATTATATATTAAATGCAAGAAACCTAAACCATACCTTGGCCGATTTCCACGTAACGACCAAAGCTATTTATTCAAAACCAAGGTAGCCCCTCAAAACTCAACTAATCCGCTTCCTCCAAGTTCCAGTATTCACAATTCCCAGCTCCAATTATTTATTCACAACCTAATACACATTCATAACACATATATATCCAATTTAATACTCAAAGCTCAAATTCAATGAAAATAAAATAGAATTATCGTATCCTCACCTTACCCAAGCTTCACATAAGCAAGAGTGAACGTTTCTCTCAAGCTAATTGGATCCTAAAATATCAGAAATCAAAGAAATTCAACATTCCCACTTAAAATTCGAAAATTGGGGAAAAAGAGGGCTGAGAGTGATTAAACAAGTTACCAGTAAAATTGTTTCGGTAGAAATGTAGAGCTCGACGCGGTGGACGCGTGGCCGCAAACGGTGCGGCGATTGGAGCTCGGACGGAGAAGTTTCGGGGATCGGAAATTTACCGTAAAGTTACGGAAGCTTTCTCCCCTCCCTGGAAGTGTTTCACGCTGCTGCATCCAAATGAGGGAGAGAAAGGGGTTCAGCTTCATTTTAATGAGTTGGTCCGGTTGGACCGACGGTCCGGTTTGGCCCGTTCGGTCCAATTTTAGACCGTTTTCTTCGAAATTGGTGTCAAAATTCTCGTTTCGATGAGCTCTATCCTAATTTGATATAATATTCACATTTTTAATCCTCCTTATTAAAAACTAATTTATTGACTAATTATTTACTAATTTAATCGGGGTTTACAGGGACAGACCTGTATAATAAACGGGACGGAAACGGAAACAGAGGTCTTCCGTATAATTCCGTTATAAAAAATGATCAAAATGCCCTTCATATACATATAGTTTCAAACCCTCCTGTGAACCCTAAGCCATCATTCACACTCCCTCTCTTCGTCCAAATTTTGATGAAATCATTCACGAAACCTCAACTTCTTGTCCTCTCCAATCCACCTTTTTCCCAATGCCGTTTCGCCGTCTGCCGCCCACTGGCACCCTAAACCCTCACCGTCGCGCACCCGCACTCCTTTTTCTCACTGAAATCGCATCACCTTCTTCGTCGTTCATCATCCATTGTTGGCATCTTCACTCTTCACGCGTCCGTGAGTGTCGCAGTCGTCATCTTTGTTGAAGCAGTGAGGATTGCCATCGCCATCTTCGTCACAGTAGGAAGGGTTCTCTCAACGTCGTCTTCGTCACAGTAAGGAGGGTCGTCGTCGCCGTTTTCGTGGCAGCATTGAGGGTCGCCGTCTACGTCGTTCTTCATATGTGATTTGCTGTTATCACTGTATCTGTAGATTTGCTGTTATTACTATCTATGTTTTGTGTATTTTAATTCCGTTATCAAAGTTGCTATAGATTTGCCTTATTCATTTGTGGATTTGCTGTTATCATTGGAGTATTTGTTATCTCTAATTTTGTTTAATTATTTTCATTTTTTTTGTTTAAAAAAAATCCACAAATATCCGCAGATACCCAAACCCTAGCGGATACAAGATCCCCATTACCCGTCGCGGTACGGGACAATAAAAGCGGGGGACGGGGGCATGTCCACGGGAGACCCGTGGCCATCCCAAAATGAGATTGAGAGTAAGTCTCTAAATTTATAATGGAAGTATACTGAGGTGGAATAACCAACTTGCATAGGTGGAATGACCAATTCACTTATATAAAGTGTTGGGGGTTTGAGCCACATAATGGGGGTGGGCTGTGATTACTGTTGTGTGTGACCCAATAAAGCTTTCTATCACGGTTACTCAAGTTATGAAGTTTCACGTCCAAAAAAAAAAAAGTTATGAAGTTTCAACCAAAATATAAACTTTGCTGATAAGGTCGAAATATTATGTTATAGGACAGCCATGAGTATTTAACTATTTATAATGACGATGATCT
>NC_029793.2:12363352-12376561 GCF_000816755.2 Arachis ipaensis | reverse complement strand
CTCTCTCTCTCTCTCTCTCTCTCTCTCTAACTTGAAATATTAGGTAAAAATGATCACAAAGTTTTATAGCTAAGTGCTTAACATCAACCATATGTTTCTTGTTGGATGTCTATAGTTTTGTACATAAAATTTCAAGATAGATCCAGAAATCAAGAGAAAACTATTAGAGAACTTAATGAATTAAATCTGCAACGTTGCTTCTGCCCTAAGCAGTGCAACGGTGAAACTGATCGAAGCATACTTGTTTCATGGGAGAAATTGCAGTAATCAACCAAGTTGATTACTCAATCTTGCTTGTAAACTAGTGTCGGGTACTCTGGATTCCACATGTTCTTCTTCACATATTCCACAATTTCATTCTGCAATTCCCCCAAAAAAGCAAGTGCACTTTAGAATGTGAATTTTTGAAAATTTCGTAAGCATGATTCTAAAACACAAAGTACGTTATTATTAAGACAATCCTATTACAAAGATAATGAAAAGATAAATTGCAGTGCTATCTCTCATATGGCCAACAAGTAAGATTGTTACCGACTGATTCCTATAACTCAGTCCAGATTTCCAACATTTTCATTTGACCTCGAAACAGAAATTTGTATCTTATATTATTTATTAATTAATTTTTTTTTTTGCCCCAATAGGAATTTATATGTTAAATAGTTGAGGTTATATTATTCTCCATTTTTGTAAGGTGAGCCTGACCATGAAGAAATTTATGCAGAAGACATTAAAATAATGGGTAAAATAAAAAGCCAATTTAAAGTTGATGGAGACATTAAATTTCAACCATCTTATGGTGAATGTTACTAGTTTAAATGCTATGTTCACCCACAGTTAATTTACCTGACTGAGTTTGCGGAGCTCTCGAGCATCCATGCCATTGTGTCCTTCAGCTAGATCCTCCTCCACAGCTTCCTTAATAACAGCAGCAGCTACCTCTTGCGTGATATCTCGAATTCTGCAGATATACATGTTTAGAGAAAGATGTTGCTCCTTTCTAACTAGCTTCCAGTCTACATAGAGCTAAGAAAAGTCAATTGATACCTGGATATTGAGGGGAAAATAATCCCTTGGATGACCTCGTCATCACTCATATATGCTGCCAAACTTCAGTTTCCAATAATCAACCATACATAATAAAAAAAAAGTGTATAAGATAATCCTTCAAAGTTAAACCGCAATGTGGTGCCATAACTCATGAGCATCCGAAGTACACATAAATTGTTATGCATGACATGGCAGTAGTTATGATGCATAAATAATCTTTTCACCAGAAAATTCTTTTCATACTAGTATTTTCAAATTTTATTAAATGTAGAAAGATTTACCGCTCAGCAGCAGCCTGTAGCATACCATCGGAGATGACTCTAGAACCAGACAAGAGTGTTCCAAGACCAATGCTGGAACAAAAACATAACTTATTGAGGAAACTAACCATATTTAATACAACAGCACAACATAGAGAAAATTTTAGTTTATAAGTAAAATTTCCAACTAACCCTGGAAAGAGGTACATGTTGTTTCCCTGGTTGCAGTGGCCAATGCGACCATTTCCTACATAAAAAAAAGAAAAAAAAAAAAAAAAAAAAAAAAAAAAACCCCTAAGTTGTTAAGTTACAGCTGTAAGTTGCCCCAAGAGAAAATAAAGAAAACAAAAGACACTTCTATGATGAACTAGTTATTTAAAACGTACAGAAGATTTTCACAGTTCAAACTTCAAATGCATGGCAGAACAAAAATCAATTATAACAAGGTGAAACAAAATACAATGCTTGCTTTCTAAGAAACAAGAACTTTACTCACATAAAAAATTAGTTAAACCTATATTAGATGCTTTCTTAGGTTATCATCCATAAAACCACAAGTTAATCAACATGCCACCAAGGTTGCTGACAAGCAACAAACTCAGAAATCTAACCAAGCATGAGAACTAGGTCCAAAACTAGCAAGTACATATATTGTCGTATAGAATTGGACACCTAGCAACTAGTTGATGTAAAACTCTTGATCTTTATAGGGGACCTTCCCTCTCAGACATGTTGAGAGATTGGAAAGCTATGCTTTATAAATAAATCTTTAGTTTTTTGTTTTTGCTTTTGTATAGGGGATCCCTTATCCCCCTATTAGTATTATCCTTCTCATCTTATTTATTATTTTTTTTAATCAAAAAAATGAAAGACAATATATTGTGGGGTGTCAATGGATGTTTACTTTTAAAGGTTGTCCAAATGGATCCATTGATAGATTAAACTCAAATCTTTTGTCTTGAATATAGTTCAAAATCAAAACATGCATCTAGTTATGCACTGTTCTATGGTTAATTTCCAATGGAATTCATTGTTTGGAATTGTCCTGAAACTTTGGATCAATTTTCTGTTGATCAGGTTTGCTGGTTTTGGTAGAAGAAAGGAAGCCAAATATTAATGGCAGTGTGTCTGTGCCATTAAGAAAATTTATTGTATGTTTATAGGCAATTATCATGGTTTGTATATTTCCAGCAACCATTAAGGAAACTTTCTGCATTAGGATATTTCATGAAGGAACTACTATTAAACTATAAAGATTAGCTTGCGGGGAGAATGTATAGTTGTAGCATACCAAGATCCACATCCCTGAACGGACTTCCACTTGCAAAAATAATGTTGTCACCCAATATGGAGAATGCTACTTCAGGGGTGCATTCAGCTGTCAAAAGACGAGGGACATGATACAAGCAATTATGAACATATGTTGTCCGCTGCAATAGTATGTGATATTAAGAAAACAAGAGTAGATAAAATAGCCATACCATTCTTTGTTGGATTTGACATGGCAAATATAGCTGGTCTTGTTGATGTTGAATCCTTGAGGGCCTCTAATACCTACATAACAGAAAGTCATCATCAGTACCATGTCAAAGTAAGTTAACAACTCATTTCTACTTCTGAATTCCATCCCTTGGGCTAAGGGATCAGATTTATTAGTAATTCTTTGTAGTTTCTATGCAAGCATTGAAACTAAGGGGCTGATCATTTTCTTCCACGCATTGCTGCTTCTGTTGTAGTTAGTAGAAAAATAAAAAGGGGAGGAGTGTAACAACGTGTCATAATTACTTGGGTTCAAATGCCTGAGTGCTTAGAAACACTACATGGTCATTAGGGAGAAATTCCATGCATAGTTTCAAATATGGATAATTACTGCGAATTATTTCCAACAACTGTAGATTTCCAGTGCCACACATTAGTCACATGCCAGAGACACATTCCTACTCCACACATATGATAGCTACGCTTTTCAGGCAAAACACGTCTAACACATGCATCATTCCGGAGAGTTCCATTTTATCTTCAATTATTTATACAAATTCTACAGACCAAAATATCACCATTTTATCCATTTAGCCAACCTCACTTAACAGCAAAGGGAAGGCATGGATTTTGTTATACCACACAGAATTGAAAATTTCATATAATATCAAATAGAAGGATGCTGTATTAATAATCTGAATTATAAAAAACTTAGTAAAGTGTGTCAATTCCTATATTTACAGTTTTCGATCAATGGTTAAATTTAAGTACAAGATATATATACCTCTTTTGAGAATAATCCTCCAACAGCAGATAATCCCAGAAGGACATCAGGCTTCACTTGCTTGACCTGTTACCGATGTTCAGCAAGAATATATTAAGGAAGCAGCTCAGCAATTCTTACCATCATAAACACAGAAAATTCAGACAAATAAGTGTTACAGAAGCATGTTGTAACTTTACATAAGGAGTCTACAAGCTAATAACTCCCACAGTAAATATTAGCATGCAATCTAACAAATATTCTGCAGTCATCATTCTTCAATTTTATGGCACCTTAACTGAACTAGGAGTGAGAACAATTATTGTGATCATCATACTCGTGCTAAGAATTTTTCCATATAAAACTGAGTGATACTAACTTAGTCTCGACATTCTAGAGGGAAAAACTATCAATATTATTCCATTGATCAATCTCATTGTGATTTTCAAAATTGGTAAATCAAGTAAAGAGATAATTTTCACAAACCACTTCCACAAGGCTTGCTCCTTCCCTGAGTCCTTGACGATCCATTTCTTTCAAATTTCTTGCAAAAGGTAGGGCATCTGGATCAATATTTTCCCGTCCTTCAGTGATTAACCCCTGTATTTGGTAAAAACAATAAGCAAACTGAATAAGACTTGTAATCCATAAAAACCTGCCAAAAATCTCATTTAAGTTAAAAACTTAAAATTTCACAGGCTACTATTTTTTGACATCTTCAAAAGTGCTAAAAGAGGGAAAGTGAGGTGATGTTTAAGATGAAAAACAGTGAATCATTGACTAATCAAAACTGGAATCTAAAGCAAGCCAGTGTGATAAAAGAATAAAATGCTTTCATTGTGAAAAAGGCAAAACAAGTATGTATATTTAATGATATCAATTGTTTTAAATCACAAGTCGTTTACAGGACATTTGAATAAATAATTAACTCATTAAATATATCCAATAAAATAGGGTGAAATAAGTTTGATTTTCCATTAGATATACTACCTAACAGTTTTAAGTTTTGGAAGAGATGGTTCATAACATAATATCAAAGCTTCTAAGACAAAAAGGTATAAATTTCAATTTCTGTTTCGCCCATTCTTTTGAATAAAAATCAATATTAATACAAGGTATCTGTGGACCTGTGTATTTTTGTCCAAGCCTCAAGACAAAAAGATTGGCTATTATGTGAGGAGGCGTATTAGAAACTTTTCAACCATGAATGCATTTTGGCATATCATGACAGAAAGCAAGCGAGTTTTTTTCTTTTTCCCTTCTGAATTTTTAAAACATTTTTGGACTTTTAAAATGTTTACAAATTAATTTCTAAAATGTATCATGTATGTCATATCAATGATTATTAGATTGCAGCTGGACAGGGTATTCGGTTCAATTAATGATAAAATAAGTATTTAAAATACAAGAACTAAACTAAAAATGTAAGTATTTAATTAATGTAACATAAGTATAAATCATCAGTTGTCGAAACTAAAAAGAACTATTTTATACCAATAGGGAAAACAAGAATTAAACTACAAGTACCAGGAAATACAATACCTTTGCGTCAACGACCCAAAATTGACTCTTTGCACTCTCATAAGCAATCTCATTATTCCCCAACATCCTTGCCATTGTTTTTCTTGCAGCATTGAGAACCCCAATTCCAGCACTGCAGCAATAAAAATAAAATCAAAGAAGCAATAAAGCAATACAGAGCAAAATTGGCAATTCAATTTGGAGGGATTTCACAAACAATAATGTGATAACAAAGCTACTTTATACATAGCTCCCAACCCAAGCTATCAATAACTTAAAAGGTTTACACTTTGTTTGTTCCTTTCTAATATCAAACTCCTTTTACCCTCAAAACTCTCTGGAACAGAAGTTTGAGATCCCAACAACCTTGTTAAGAACACGGAAGCAACAAAGTCTTGCACTCTGAAAGATCCATTTTGAAAACAAGATTCTCAAAGAACTATATTTTTCTTCGGGCAGCCATTCCTGACAGAATTGACAAAAACGGGAAGTTTCAGAAGTGCATGCTCTTGTTTTGTCCCCAAATATTGCACGTCATTTACACCGTCTCCTCTTTGATAAAATTTCTTTATTAATCAATTCTAAAGAACATGTTTAACTAGTTAGTTGTATATCTTTATCGTATGTATCAACTCCTAAGGATACTTTTGCATTGCAGACTGCATCTTAGTAGTGCTATAAGAAAAAGTTTTCAGGTCAAATCCTAAATGCTACTTTATGATTTCACAAAATGGCTAACTAACCTTCCAGCACCAGCAACAACAATCTTCTGCTTTGGGAAGTCAATCATTGGCCTCCCTTGTGCTCTTACAGCACCTAGAAGTCCAGCAATTGCAACACCAGCAGTTCCCTGCATGCAAACGTTCACCCATTCAACTATGTGGGATACCATGATAGTATCTATACAAAATTCCACTTTATGCATAAATCGGTAAATTCATAATAATTCACATAACTTGCAACATTGAGATTCTCCTTTTCAAAATCTCCAAGCCATGGTATACTTAAAGGAAAACTATAGATTTAATTGCTTGTCCCAAAAATTAGCATCCATAACATTTAAATACATATTTAAAAGTACATCAATTATTTACAAAAGATGGAATTATACATCATCTGATCATGCATACATAAATAATATTAATGAATAATAGCTTTCCAATCTCTTAACATGTCTAAGAGGGGAAGTCCATTAAATTGATCACAAGGTTTACACCAAATTATCCAGATAAGGCAGAATGTCTAACCATATCCCACAAAACTTGTTTGTCTAAAAATCTACCAATGAAAGTGTGTGAAACATTTTATGATCTTATATAAAGAAATTTATACCTGCACATCATCATTGAACATTCTGTAGGTATTTCTGTACCGCTGTAATAACTTAAATGCCCACTTGCTTTGAAAATCTTCAAACTGCAGCCACACGACAATAAATAAATATTAGCCTTATGGCAGAAAACAGTAGCCCTATGAATAAGGTCAAAAATTGAAAACAAATTCAAGTTACAATATCTATTCCAAATATCACTCCAATACCTGCACAATCACATTTGGCCAGCGAGTAAAGACAGCCTCCATGAATTCATCCACAACAGCAACATAGTCATCCCCATCAAGGCGGTGTTGCTGCAATCCCAAATCTACAAAGAAATGTTTAACCATGTTTAGACTTAGAAAGCTTGTGATAATAGGTAGAGGGGACCAGCATAAGCAGTCGTCATAGATGTTGAAAGAAAAAGGGAGTAGACAATGACAGATTTGGGAGAAACCATGTCTCAACTACACAACAGATGCTATATATTATTATAGACAAAGAATCATAAATACATTAAACATATAAGAATATAGTGTTCCATAATATATTATTAACATCATATTTAAAATCCTGATATGCTGCTCTGTGATTTTCGTTTGAAGGGCAAGGACATGATCACTTGGTCAAGGCTGAGAAACTATACTCAAATGATGTCATTCATTTATTAAATATTGTCTCTAATCACATGGTTGTGAAGAAAAGGACATGCACGTACAAAAAAAAAAAAGTTGTCTGATAAACTTGACACCTTGATGATTGAATTTCAAGCACTTGTGCCAGTAATTATGTTTTACTCAATTACACCCCTAGTCAATAACATGGTTGGAGTGAGTGACACCTTGATGGTTGAATTTCATGCACTGCGGCATTAATTATTTTTAACTCAATTACAACCCTATTCAATAACATGATTGGAATAAGTGACAGGGAGATATATTAGTATAAAAGAGGAAGAGAGAGAGATTAAGTGCGACAATAAACTAAAGGTAACTTGTAAAATACCCTTTATCTTTGTAACTTCAATGCTTTTAAATCACTTTCTTAAATTATAATATATATAAATGGAGAAAGTATATATTTGAATAAAGGTAGGGACAACCCCAACATACATTAATTTCAACACTCATTCAATAAGCAATATCATTCACCAAGTGGATATTGAAAGACTTACACAAGGGATCTTTGAGTAACTTCCCATTGTTAGTACCAACATCAATCATGACAGGAAGAACCTATGGCAAGAAAAAATAGGAAGGAATTGAAAACAAAATGAAGAATATCTGCACCACTCCACCAAGTATTAAAGCAGATATGAAACTATTATCATAATTAAGAACACTTGTAGTGGAAGAACCAACAAGAGTATAAAGGAAGGTCTTCCAAAAACACCGCAACGCTGTTCTATACACAAGAAGGAAATTAATAGGTAGTTAGGTACTTCCCCCAGTTCACAATATCCATCACTTTGGTTATCAACACATTAATTAAGGAACCAACAATCAAGAATTGATTACTAAGACATAGGGTAAATGTTTCATTGATTATTGTGGTCAATATTGCATGGAAGGTAGTGATGGAAGGTGCTTAATAAATACTTCATTGAAATGTGAGAATGACCAATATATTGAACCAAGAAAATTTCTTCAAAGTGACAGTTATAGTGTACAGGACGGAATACTTGGAATCAAACACGGAAAAAGAAACAAAAAATAAGTATTTAAGGTAAAAAGCAACTTCGATCAAATAAGGCTTTTTAACTATTTATCACAACATTTAAAACAAAACTTGGATATTTTAACACAGACAACTTCTAGCTGTTAATTTTGTCAAAATTTGAACAGCTTGAAAGAAAGAATAAAAGGAAAATGTGCAACATTATACCCTTTGAGGATTTATCCCAGCAGCTGCAACATACAGATCAAGCTTCCCAATGGCAATGCCAATGCCATGAACTCCAAGATCTCCAAGTCCCAGAACTCTGCTCCCATCAGTAACAACAATCATATCAACCTGAAAAGAACATAAAAAGAGATGTCTCAATTTCGTAATCAAATAAGTTTCTGGTTATCATCCCGGGACATTGATCAATATTTAATAAATTAGATATATTCCAATGAAAGAAGAAAATTGAGCATGATGTCTTCAGTGTAACATGATACGCAAGGGACAGAAATTTTATCATACAATTTCAAAAAATATTAAAACAGTTGTATCTTCATTCGGTTAAAATAAATCAATCAGCAACATCCCAACATCGGATAACACAGAAACCAACAGTGGTTGTTGATAAATTTAGGAAGTGCCAAAAATATTACATGGCCATTACCACATTAATGGAAGTACATAACAAACAAAAAATTTTGAGCGCAACGTTGAGGTCTAAAATACCATTAATCTCTTTCACTTTTTAATGTAGCACAGCACAAAGCATTAACCAAAGAAAACACAACAAGTAATTTCACCCAGCAATCCCTTGATTTCTATCATAGATTCTAACCATAGTTTTCCGTAGGCAGCATCTCTCTATAATAAATCCTTCAAGATTTGGTTCTCTCACGAAAATTCCAGAGTTTTAAAATCCATTTTGATCAAAACACAAATCAAATTGCTTAATTGAAAGAACAAACTCCCAGCTGTTAAAGTATTTTTTCGTCCAGCTGCTAGCCCTGCTTCTATGGAATATTTATCTCTTGCAGACAGTCATCACATCATATCAGATCTGGAAGAAAAGCCACTGTTCATAGCAAACTGCACAAAGAATAGTATTTGTACCAAAGCCTGCTGTTTGTTGAGCAATGGGCGAGTACGTTAGTGGATTTGATAGATCATTATGTTGCCTTATATAATCACCAAGCATTTGGTTTGGGTAGTATAGTCAGAATATCTAGCAATTTGTACATCAAAGAAGCCATTTTGATCACTCCATATTTTCTGCTGCTTTTCGAGTACCTATATCTCTCTTGGTGTATGTGGATAAAATTATTAGAGGGTGAACCTTGGCATAACAGTAAAGTAGTTTCCTACTAAGTTGAAAGTCATGGGTTCAAATCATAGAAAAAGCCTCTATTCTTGCAATTTTGGCTGCATAAATCTATCATTCACAATTGCCACCAAGTCAGAGTCTCTGTACTAAATTGCACCTTTTTATTTGGATATGATAATAATAAAAGGGTAGTCCTGTGCACAAGCAGCTTGTGCTAATGCACTTGATAATTGCATCAGCGGTGAATTTGGAATAAGATGCCACAAGACTTCTCTTCAAGCACAGTTTCATACCAAGAATTCAGTGCACTAATGGACTGCACATTGAGGTGATAAAAGTAGTAAGATTACTTTAGAAACCCAAAGAAAGTATGAACTATGAAATGATTTGCCAACTTGAAAGCTTAACTTGTTAAAATTCTTATGGTCAATGTCAAACTTAAAGGATAATGGAGACTTTACTTCACATTCTAAACAATAAAGAAAACAGGTGGTCAAGCTAATAAACATCATATTCACCTGTCCCAATATTGCCTTTCCTATATTAATCTCATCTCTCTAGACCACTAATTGAAAGGCTAATTTTCAAAAACAAGGCTGCGGGTCATGGTTCTGACTAGAGAGATCACAGAAACATTAGTACAGTACTTTTCAAACCAGAGCAGTAATAATTCTGGGCTAATTGTTAGAAATCGATTACACTCGAACAACATAGTAATAAAATCTAATTATACAAACCAAACATGTTAAGACATTAAGGATAGATATATATAAGTAAAAGTACCAGCTAAATGTTTACATGGGATACTGTGATGCGGATAATTAAGGACCTGCTCAGCGGGCCAGTTATAGACCATAGACATCATTTCTCCGCGATCCTCAGCACTAAAGTACATTCCTCTTGGCCTTCTAAACAATCCACTATAGTTCTGACATACAAGCCCAACTGTTGGAGTGTACACTACTGGTGCATATTCCTCAATGTTTGCAATCAAAACCTAACCATGTAATACATGTCACAGAAGTTAATCCCATTCCTTGGATAAAACAGGATTATTAATATGCACCAGTACATCTTTAATTACAAAGAGAAGTAAACAGGGCAAGTTTAATTATCCAATTTATGACTGGAATGCAACATACAAACAAATGATATGGCTTAAAACCACATGATGCAGCATCAACTGAATTCCGGCCGGGCACCGCCCCCGGGGGGGCGGGGTGGTTTTGACACTAATGTTACTGTGTTTCTGAATTGAAAATAATTTGGTTCTGCATTTTGGAACCCTAGTTCATACCAAAGCCAAACTTCATGTGCCTGCTTTATCTCTCATTTTATTCTAAATTACATTTACTCACGGCTTTTATATCTTGTTTTACCCTCTTTATTAATGCTTTGTTGATAATAATGCTTTTCTGCTGTTGATGCATCCTGGAAATTCATTTTTCAATGTTATACTACCTTTAAAAACCTATACTTTTCTGTAAGGTAAATGTTTAGGGTTTAGGGTAGGAAGAAGAAGAAGGGAATCAGAGGAAAGGGAAACGGAAACAGAGTTTGAGTCTCAATAGAATTTGATGACTAATGTGAAAATGAGTTGAATTACTCAGTTCCATTCAATTCTGCTTATAGGCCTGACTCTTTTTCGGTTGATATAACTGAATGTGGGATCATTTTCTAACTGACTTGAACAGTTAAACTAAATCTTGCATGTGGGCAGTGAGCTGGCATCATTCAGTGCCCCCAAAACCAAGTTTGGGATTCTGCTAGTGACGTAGAGTGGCATTATATTTTGACATCTCAAAACTTCAAATGTTAGTTGGAACAGTAACATACCATTTTCTCTTAAATTCTATGCAGTTTTACATGCCACATGTTATAGACACCTTGATCACTTTCTTCATCATTTTGTAAGGACGGAAAATATTGAAAGCTAAATAATCATCAATCAATATCTCTGCCTAAATTGGTTGGTTAACAAAAGAATGAGGCAGAAAACACTGAACATACCTTATAGTACATAGTCTCATTTCTATCATGCAATCGGTTGAGTATCCGCCATTTGGCCAATGCATTAGGATCAGAAGGTCCATCTCTTGCTTGAACTTGAAGTCTCTTCAGATCAACCACTATCAATTCAATAATGTTAGCAATAGATATATTAAAACAGAATAGTCCAAAATTCATAACTTTACGGATAGAAAAAGAAATAGCAGTAAAAGCATCCTCCTAAGCAACCACAAGGCTAAAGAACAAGTTCAACATTGGCATAAGACCAAGGAAAGTACAAGTACATACTGAATCGTTCAATCTGTAGATTGGGAGACATAACATTTGGAGGAAGCAGTCCTCGTAGATCAAGACGATCACGCTCTGTCATAGAAAAAGCTGTTCCCTAATGTGAAGGCACCAAAGTTAATATGAATTAGCAAATAGTAATAATAATAAAATAAAAACACTCCAAATGAAAATTATGTGACATAAAAAAAGTGAATACACATCATCTCCTGCCTAGAACTTAATGACCAACTACAAAGAAATGTCAAATGAAGAAAACGGAATCTACCAGAAAATCCATCTGCATTTTCTAGTATCCCATAAAATAAGCAGGATAAAAAGGAATTTATGAATTACGAATGGTAGATTTTCTGAAAAGGAATTGGGAACCGGTTATTCAAGAAAATAATAGTGTATACAAGTGTTGGAAAGCAGATAAAAGGAATTTTATTGGACAAAATTTACACAAGATAAAAAGTTATACGTTCAAACCGTGAAAACAGCTGCTGCTATTTACATCAGGTTAGTTTAGGTTGCCTACATTACAAGCGGCCCTTCCCTAGACCGTGCATACTGCATAACACCAGATGCTTTGCACCGGACTGCCTTCTTACTATGACAACATACCCAACAGAACTGAACTTCTTTTGTATTAACGTAATACACAAACAATAATGCAGTTTGCACTTAATTTGACCGAAACTGAAAGTTGAAACTATTAAATGCCAAGATTAAGACTAGTATTACCACTGAATTCAATAAAATAGAAGTTGATCAGATAGCGCGTAGACACGCACACACAGAGACAGAGAGAGAGAGAACTGAGAAAAGTGATTTTTCTGTTGGAGAAAAAATAATTTGACAACACGAACACACCCTATAGTTACTGAATGCATATGCTATTACAACTAATAAGCAAGCAACTATGAAGAATTTTATGGTTGTTCGGATGAAATTAATAAGTCATCTAAGCTAAAAGTGGCTCCCAAAGCAATGAATCCAATTTGATTAACATCATAACGATTAACAAAATTTAAGATGGAGAATTTAAGAGTATTTATACATACTTTGTTGAACCAAGGATCGTGGAGAATGTCGAGGCTGCGCTTGTGGACGATGGTAGGGCGGTTCCCTTCCGTGGTGGTGAAAGATCGGTGCACCCCGGCAGTCACGTGCCTCTTGAGCCGTTGGAGGAGCGACGACGAAAGGCGCACGTGGTTCGAGAAGATCGGCATTTTTGGGTGAGGTGAGAGAAGAGAGATCCAAGTGAGTGTGTGTGGATGCGAGTGCGTCAATGTTAAGCGGCAAAGTGAGTAATGGAGTGGGGCCTCTGTTCTGTATTATTATATTTTTATTGACTATCGAGAAATGAGCATTGATCTGGGGACTGCGAGGGAGGGACGGAGAGGGAGTGGGTGCTGCTGAGTAGGGTCTACGTCGTCTTCTCCACCATTACTCTCCTTCATTGCGGTTTGATTTTGGAGGGGAATTTCCCAATTTGTCAACCATTTTTTTATTTCTTTTTTGTTTAATTATTTTGTTATTTTTATAGTTTTATTGA
>NC_029793.2:12362190-12363153 GCF_000816755.2 Arachis ipaensis | reverse complement strand
GAACTACACATCTAAAAGTAACTCAATAGAGCATCATTCTTTCAGAGCAAAATGATTATAAATCGAATAACTATCAAAGATCTAATGGCTATGCAATTAAAATCTGATCAGATATGACAAAAAAAAACTCACAACGTGCATCATACATTCATACTTACTCAAATATCATATACCTAATAATAACATAAATTGGATATTGGAATAGAAAAAAATCTTAAATTGATGACAAATTTGGATGGAACTATATTGAATGTAAAAAGTGTTAAAAGAAAACAATTACATTTGTGGCACATGTAATCAAACACCACAATATCCAACAATAAAGTAACTCTATATACTTTTCATAATCTCATCTATCAAATTATTAGTTATTTCTACAAAATATAAAAAATTTTAATATTTATCATATACTATTATTAATTTACTGCATCACACATCGCGCGGGTCTCATTCTAATTTTTATTAATATGGCATTACGTAATTTTTTTTTGGTGACTTGGCATTACGTAATTGAATGTATGTGTAAAATTTTTTTATAAGCATCAAATTAAATTATTTAACAAATTAAATTATTTAACAAATACATTACATAAAAAAAGTGTAAGATTTTTTTATAGGAGTGAGATGAACAATATACCTCAATATTATAATTTTTTATGTTTTTTTAAATTGTAAGAAAACTAAAATTAAAAAGTCTAATTTAAAATTTTTATTTTTTAATTTTTTAAAAATAGAAATTAGATCTTGGACCTTATATTTTTTTTTTACCTTTTTTAAAATAGAAATTAAGGAGTAAAATTGGTTTAATTTTTGTACTTTCTAATAATCCGAGAGTCTAATTTCTACAATTAACATTCTATTATTATTAATCCAATATCAAAAATAAAAAATATAAATAAATTTGTTTTCTACCTTTTATATTAAAAAATAATTATTCACAAAAAATATAAAAAAATTTAATTA
>NC_029793.2:12356009-12362044 GCF_000816755.2 Arachis ipaensis | reverse complement strand
TAAAAATAAAAAACTCTTTATCTAATAATATTTACAAAAAAATCTTATTAGAATCTTATTTTTAAAATATATATCTAGCATTTTGTTGTTTTTATTTATTTTTCGTTCATATGTTAGGAAATTATTTTTTTTGTCAGTAGTTTATTTTTTTAAATTTTTTCTTTCTCCATTAGCTAAACAGAGATGCTTTATTAACAAACAACTTGAGAAAGTTAGTCACCGGAAAAAAAAAGCCACTTGAGAAAGTCGTAATGTCGGTTAACAAACAACTTGTTAGTCAATACAAGTTTAATAACAGTAACACATCAAATTCTATCAATTTCAATTAATCCATTCAATTTCATCACCTGAAGCTTGCATAAGAAATAATCAAAAGAGAAAAACTGAATATTGCTATAAACAAAACTAACATGCATATGAGAGCGCGTTTTCTTTTTATTTTGAAACAAACCTGCGAGTGCTTCTTCAAATTGGTCAACAGCTGATGGAACAGGGGCGGCGGAAACTCAGATCGGCGGTGGACAGTTAAAACCGTTGGCGGCTATGGATGGGAGGCAGTGATGACTGATGAGAGGAGGAGATTGGAGTTTTTTAGTAGGTAATGGAATCAAGAATCATTTCCGGTTATCGTCTTAACTCTCAGTACAAGTCACTTTTTATTTTATTAAACTAAATTTACTGTTAAGTTTAATAAAATAAATTTCAGAAATTCTTTGCATACAATCGATTAAGGCTTGTAAGCCTTACAAATCCAATTAAAACTAACGCTCAAAACGTGCTTCGAATTGTTCTTCTTCCTCTTCGTCTTCTTCTTTTTTTCTTTTGTTTCTTGCCTTTTTTTTCTCCTTCTTCTTTTTGCTGCACGTTCTTCTTCGTCTTCCTCTTCATCTTCTTCTTCTTTTCTTTCGTTTATTGCCTTTTCTTTCTCATCTTTCTTCTTCTTACTGCACGTTCTTCTTCCTCGTTTTCCTCTTCTTCTTCTTTATTTACGTGCTTTTCTCTCTATTTTCTTTTTTCGTTATTCTCGATTTCCATTGTTTTTTTGACATCAAGCTCTGGAATCGTTTTTGAAGAAGAAGAAGCAGCAGAAGATGAGGAGGAGAAAGAGAAATAGTTCTGAATTATGCATAAGGTGTATTTCAACGAATTTTGGGTGTATTTCTTAAATCCTTTGGGTGTAGTTTTGTAATCATTTGGGTGTATTTCTGTAATCTTTTAGGTGTATTTCTATAATCGTTTGGGTGAATTCCTGTAACCGTTTGGGTGTATTTCTGTAATTCTTTGGGTGTATTTCTGAAGTTCCATTATCTTCAAAACAATTTCAAAACTTGATTTCAGAAACCATGAAAATAAAAAAAAACGAAGAAGAAGAAGAAGAGGAGGAGGAAGAAGAGCGTTCATAATACATGGTGAGTGTAGCGCTTTGAAAACAGGAAACGGTTGAATAACGCATTAAAAGGCCCGTATGTGTAGCAACTTGTAAGACTTGTAAGCCAAAAAGACTTGTATGTCTGTTCAAATCTTTTTTTTCTTACCCCTTGATTTAAAAAGTTAATAATAATAATAATAATAATAACAATAATAATAATAATAATAATATTTTTTATAAATTAATATGGTAAAAAAATTTAAAATTAATTAAGTAAACCTAATTAAAACCTATAAAAACCTTCCTCTTATCTCTTACATTAACCTACCCACCTCCAACAATCACACACACCTCTCTCTCTCTCACCAATGCTGTTGGAAGCGCCGGCGACTTCTATGCTCTTTGCGACGCCCTCAACAAGCGCATCCAAGACAACTGCTTCAACACAAGGGAGAGGTAGATGACGAGGTCAACGCCGGCAAGTTTGGCGGCGGCGGAAAGGTAAGCGAGGACGTTCCCAGTGCCGGCCTTCCAGGGAGAGGAGCGGACAGAATAGTTAGTGTATTGGGAAGGCCACAAGCAGAAACCATCGTGGTGCTTGGCGGTGAGGATGACGCGGTTGAAGCCGTTGAGTTTGGCGAGGTGTATCCAGTGAGTGGCGTTGAGGTTGGTGGGGTTGAAGAGGGAAAGGTGTACGTGGCCGGAGCCCCACTCTTGTCCAGTGAAGGTGTTGAGACCGAAGTGGAAGAAGAGGAACATGTGACTCAGCTGCCATTGGATCTGGAAGGCGTTTGGGAGGGGCAATGTGGGAAGTGGCGGAGCCACTGAATAACAACAACAACAATAACATGGGAGTAATAGTCCATCTTCAAAAAATATTCATTTAATATGAAAAAAAAATCCTAATACTTAACAAAAGAAATATCTAATTATATTTTAGTAAAAATAATTAAATATCTATAAAATTTAAAAAAAATATGAAATTCTTAAAAAAATAGAGACATTCACATTTGTAATACAAAAAAATTCAAAAAATATATAAAAGAACATCCATTTAGTATGAAAAAGAAACATTCTGATACTTAGCAGAAGAAACATCCATATATATTAACTCGTAGAAATTTTGGATTCACCCAAAGGTATTTGGCTGGTTTTTGGCTAATACCCTTTTAGTTCCTAGCATTGCTCTTCCAAAATTTATAATTCATAAGTTGTAAAGCATAATTCATTTGGGTAATGTTAGGGAGACAAAAAAAAAACAATCATGTCTTATTTAGCATTCATTAATTGTCGCAACAATTAATAAATGCTAAATAAGGCAAATTATGGTTGTTTTTGACTGATTTTCTTTGGTTACCAAACATATCCGAATTCATTTATATATCAATCATTAGTCACATATCATAACCATACTTATAATTTATAAACTTTTTTTTAACAAATTATCATTTTAACTAATCTTGACTATTGATTTTTTTTAGTTTTATTTTCTATTTAATATAAGTGAATAGTTAAAAATCTAAAGTAAGAATAATTTATGTTTACAAAATAAAATTAATGAGTTAATCCAATAAGTTTTATTGATTCTTTTTTAAACTTATGGCCTAACTTTTTTAATTGATAGACTTTACAAAGAATCTAAATTTGACCTATTTAATAAAATGAGCCGAGTCGCAAGCCTCCCTCGGATAATCAGACTACTTCCACCTCCTATAAATACCTAACAAAGAAAATTAACAAATTAATTTTTAATGATAAATGTTAATATGTGTTTAAAAAATAAATAGGAAGTGTAAGTGTAACACTTTCTAGAACATGACATAACAAATAAATCGGTAGATTTTATGCATTTTTTTTATAGTTTTATAAAAAAAATAAGTTAACCTAATGAGTAGGTTATAATTTGAATCTAATTATTAATATAAAATTAACAATCATATTGCATATACATACAAAAATTAATTATTAAATTAATTATCAACATAAAACACATAAAAAATATAAAATATATATTAAAATTTAAAAAATTAAATAACACATATTTATATTTTCACAATACATGGTAACAAAAACAATATTTTTCTTTTGTATATATATATGATAAATTTTGCAAATAAAAATCATGAACTAGCAAAGAAAACTTAATATTATTGGATATTATTACACATTCATCCAAACACATAACTCACATATTCAAGTTATTTTAGCATATTCAATTGTCATCTTTCCATCATGAGCTTTCCTAAAGAAATGTTTCACATAATCTGAATACAAAACATTTTTGTACTTTGCCTTCTCCCCATCACTAGCAAGAACTTCAAGAAAAGGACCAATAACATCTGAAGGTCTAGGGTTTACAAAAATTGGCACAGAAACCCTAGTCTTGCTCCCATTGGCTGTAACTCTATGCTCAATGCTCTTGTATCTACCATTGCTCATTATTTGTAGTGCATCACCAATGTTGATCACTAGGGCTCCGGGGATTGGCGGCACATGGATCCATCCACGCCGATCCTCGGTCCGAACGAATAGACCGCCGGTTTGGTCCTGAAGGAGAATGGTTAGAGTTGAGACGTCTGAATGGCGCCCTATTGCGACGGTTAGGTCATGGTTAGGGCAAACTGGATAGTAATTGAGGTTGATCCTCTTTGAACCCATTAAGAGTGCTTCTTTTGTTTCATCAATTTCCTTCACGTTTAGTCTCTTCATCAAAATATTTAGAAGCCGTTTGATTAAAGCTTCGGATTTCTTCATGTATTCTAGTGCTTCATTCCTACAAATTATTTATAGTTCATGCATGCAACAAAATTAAGTTAGAGTTAAGTAATGGAGTAATTTTTAGGCGAAAACTCACATACAATTATATTTATATGAATTTAATAGTTGATAATTGTTAAACTACTTGTCAAATTATTTAATAATTTTAAAATATTAGCTTCATTGCATAAAAATAAATATATATAAATTTTCACCTAATTTTTAAAGTTCACTGGCTTCTAAAATTATACATAAATAATTAGGAAAAGGATAGGTAACTAACAATATTTTTGAACAATGTGTGAACAATATGAATTAATAGAGTTAAAAGAGTAAATTAATCTTAAATTTAATTAGTAGCATTAAATTAAGATGTAGTGTATTTTTATTTGATTTATAATTGTTCATGTTGTTCAAGATGGTCATTGTTTACCTAGCACACAATAAAAGAGAGACAACAGTTTTCTTAGTCTGAGTTGTGTTATAAATTTTAAAATTTTATTTTTGTGTATACTTTTTTCTTTAGGTAATAAAAATTATGAGATTTTTTTAATATTCACCACTTCTAATAGCTTTTATCAAAAAATGGTGTACTATACTACTATGTTTTAAACATACACAAGAGTAGCAGTGTATATAATACAACTCACCAAACTTGTTATACAGGACACCATGGTTGATTACTTGAAAGAATCCCCATTTTTCAGCTGCATCACAAATTGCATCTTCCACATCACAATTATTATTATTATTATTGGACATGTCAATTATGGGAATTGATTCTTGAGGCACAACTTTATTGGTCATCATGCTCATTCTCTCCTCTAATGGGTGGATGTATTGTTTTGGAAGGGTTTTTAGGCCCATTTCATAGAGACCCTTTACTCCATTTCCTTGGATCATAACAAATTCATTTAGATCTGAGGGGCTATCCATCATCATAGACCTTGTTGGTGCCATAGCTTGATGAGGATTAAGAAATAATAGCTCAGTGCAATCATTTTGGTTATTTTGGGAATTGGTGTGACTTTGTTGCTTGGAAAACTCATTTCATGCACAAGTATTTATATGCAAGAATTTGGATACTAGGTTATAACAGCTATACAACACTGGTTGACGGTACAGTAGAGTTAACTAGCCATAGTCTAACACACACTTTAAGAGCAAGTAGTACATCTTTTTAGTTAGTTGTCCTAGTAGTTTTCAACCCGATATTACAAGAACTAATTCGTTATGAATTTGAGTTCCATTTAAAGATTTGTTGCTGGCTAATGAATTACTGTATACATAAGACGTAATTTAAATATTCGTTACTTAAGCAGACGAATGAATTAACTACTCAATTAACTCAAGTTGGTTACAATAAATAGTACACTAACCAATACTAAACAGCGGCAAGTTTCTTTATCCGGTTTCATAAAATAAAATAAAAGTTCATCCTTAATAAAAATATGACGGTGCCAACGAGTTATAACTCAAATGATATAGTTGTTGCATGTTCACCTAAGAGATTGTGGATTCGAATCTCTTTATCTTCCGTAAAAAATAAATAAATAAAAATTATGATGGTTTTAAGCAACTAACTATTGTCAACCAACAAAGCAGTGAAGAATGATAAAAAAAAAATTAAAGAGAGAGAAAGAGAAGGAAAAAGAAAAAGAAACATTGTTAATTGCAGGAAAAAAAGTTGGTTTATCCATTTCTTCCTAAAACATAAAGGAATATATAGTAGCATGTCAAAAAATTTAGAATAACAAATTCGTTTAGCTTTTTATTCCCCCCTTAATTAATGTTGTTATTTTAATATTTATTTTTTTAAATAAGAACATAAGAGATAAGTTTATTATTTTTAAAACATAAACAACAACTTTTTCTAATATTTATTTTATTTAAAATTATTTTGTGTAAA
>NC_029793.2:12354234-12355988 GCF_000816755.2 Arachis ipaensis | reverse complement strand
GTGATAATAATCTATTCTTAATATATAAAAGTAAATGCATAAGTTTACCCACGTTATTTTTAAGACATTTCTTTTTTTTTAAGATATTTCTTTCCTCCTACTAATACCATGTCGGCGATATCGCTTACTTGGCAAAATTTTAGAATCAACTACTCAATTCTTGCCAAATTAACTATTATTTCCAAATTAATAAAAAAATAAAATATACAAATAAAAAACTAAAAAATACAATACAATAACTTTGTAACCTACAAATATATTGAATTCATATTCCTGTATTTATTATATCTTACCGTTATAAGCAATAGAATAAATTTATAATCCCAACAATTAATTTATTAATTTTTATAAATAACTCACTAAAGGTAATAAACATCTATATTACAAATATCATAATAATATTATTAATCATAATAAATTTTATGTTATAAGTATTTAAATTCTATACTATTTAAACTACTTATATAAGTCTCTTATCACTATTCCTTCAAATAATATTAAATTTAGCAAAAAAAATTTATTTTTGAACTACACATCTAAAAGTAACTCAATAGAGCATCATTCTTTCAGAGCAAAATGATTATAAATCGAATAACTATCAAAGATCTAATGACTATGCAATGAGAATCTAATGATCAGGTATGACAAAAAAAAAACTCACAACATGCATCATATATTCATACTTACTCAAATATCATATACCTAATAATAACATAAATTGAATATTGGAATAGAAAAAGATCTTCACAATTTTAGCAAATATAAACGAAATTGATGACAAATTTGGATGGAACTATGTTGAATGTAAAAAGTATCAGAAGAAAGCATATAAAAAAAAAACAATTACATTTGTGGCACATGTAATCAAACACCACAATATCCAACAATAAAGTAACTCTATATACTTTTCATAATCTCATCTATCAAATTATTAGTTACTAACCCGATACTTATTTTAAGTTCAAAATTCAATTAAAGGTTTTAGATCAAAGTGTTACAACAACTTTTGTACTATTTGATGGTGAAGCAAAAAACTTATTGGGCACAACTGCTTCAAATCTAATGACATTCCAAAAAAATAACGACATTGAAGCACCACTCATCAAGAGATTAAGGAGAAAGAAAACCATACAAATTCAAGACACATCTTCGGAAGAAGAACATACATACAAAGATGGAACAAACAACACAATAGAAAGTGCATCAAACTCAACAATTCATAAAAAAGCATGTCTTTACAATAACCTACCACAGAAAGAAAAAAGCAACAACTCTAACAACAACCAATAAAAAAAAGAGGACGAGCGCCACATAAGAAGACTAAAAGTCCATCGACTAAAACAAATGTAAAAATCAAACCACCAAATAAAAATGTCACCTTATACAACTCCAACATCCAAATCTTCTGTACTATAAATTATTTTAAATAAAATATTTTTTAAATTTAATTTTAATTTACACATATTTAATTTATTTTTACAAAATATAACAATTTTTAATATTTATTATATAATATGTACGTGTAAAATTTTTTTATAAGCATCAAATTAAATTATTTAACAAATACATTACATAAAAAAAGTGTAAGATTTTTTTATAGGAATGAGATGAGCAATATACCTCAATATTATAATTTTTTATGTTTTTTTAAATTGTAGGAAAACTAAAATTAAAAGGTCTAATTTAAAATTTTTTATTTTTTAATTGTTTAAAAATAAAAATTAGATCTTCGACCTCATTTTTTTTTTTACCTT
>NC_029793.2:12334514-12354168 GCF_000816755.2 Arachis ipaensis | reverse complement strand
ATGACTTGACCAATAAAAATTTATGCATAAGAACACGAATACAATTTATGCTATATAAACCAAACTTTTGTATATCTTTTAAATTAGTATAAAAACACCTTGTAAATTGATATGAGACAATATAAAAAGTTAGAGTGATGCTTAGTTATCAAATATGGCTTTAGTACCTCTATTTATAACAACTAGAATGAGGTTGCGCGATGTACGAGGCGGTAAATTAACGATAGTATATGATAATAATTAAAAATTATTATATTTTATAAAAATAAATTAAATATGTGTAAATTAAAGTTAAATTTAAAATATATTTTATTTAAAATAATTTGTAGTACAAAAGATTTGAATGCTGGAGTTGTATAAAGTGATATTTTTATTTGGTGGTTTGATTTTTACATTTGTTTTAATCGATGGACTTAGTCTTCTTATGTGATGCTCGTCCTCCTTTTTTTTATTGGTTGTTGTTAGAATTGTTGCTTTCTTCTTTCTGTCGTAAGTTATTGTGAAGACATGTTCTTTATGAATTGTTGAGTTTGATGCACTTTCTATTGTGTTGTTTGTTCCATCTTTGTATGTATGTTCTTCTTCCGAAATTGTGTCTTAAATTTGTATGGTTTTCTTTCTCCTTAATCTCTTGATGGAGTGGTGCTTCAATGTCGTTATTTTTCTGGAATGTCATTAGATTTGAAGCAGTTGTACCCAATAAGTTTTTTGCTTCACCATCAAATAGTACAAAAATTGTTGTAACACTTTGATCTAAAACCTTTAATTGAATTTTGAACCTAAAATAAGTATTGAGTTAATAACTAATAATTTGATAGATGAGATTATGAAAAGTATATAGAGTTACTCTATTGTTGGATATTGTGGTGTTTGATTACATGTGCCACAAATGTAATTGTTTCCTTTTTTATATGCTTTCTTCTAACACTTTTTACATTTAACATAGTTCCATCCAAATTTATCATCAATTTGGTTTATAGTTGCTAAAATTGTGAAGATCTTTTACTATTCCAATATTTAATTTATGTTATTATTAGGTATATGATATTTGAGTAAGTATGAATGTATGATGCATGTTGTGAGTTTTTTTTTTGTCATACCTGATCATCAGATTCTCATTGCATGGCCATTAGATCTTTGATAGTTATTCGATTTCTAATAATTCTGCTCTGAAAGAATGATGCTCTATTGAGTAAGTTTGAGATGTGTAGTTAAAAATAATTTTTTTTTGCTAAATTTGATATTATTTGAAGGAATAGTGATAAGAGATTTATATAAGTAGTTTAAATAGTATGGAATTTGAATACTTATAACGTAAAATTTATTATGATTAATAATATAATTATGACATTTGTAATATGGATATTTATTACCTTTAGTGAGTTATTTATAAAAATTAAGAAATTAATTGTTGGAGTTATAAATTTATTGTATTGTTTATAACGGTAAGATATAATAAATATAGAAATATAAATTAAATGTATTTGTAGGTTACAAATTTATTGTATTGTATTTTTTATAGAATGAGGTTGCGCGATGTACGAGGCGGTAAATTAACGATAGTATATGATAAATATTAAAAATTATTATATTTTATAAAAATAAATTAAATATGTGTAAATTAAAGTTAAATTTAAAATATATTTTATTTAAAATAATTTGTAGTACAAAAGATTTGAATGCTGGAGTTGTATAAAGTGATATTTTTATTTGGTGGTTTGATTTTTACATTTGTTTTAATCGATGGACTTAGTCTTCTTATGTGATGCTCGTCCTCCTTTTTTTTATTGGTTGTTGTTAGAATTGTTGCTTTCTTCTTTCTGTCGTAAGTTATTGTGAAGACATGTTCTTTATGAATTGTTGAGTTTGATGCACTTTCTATTGTGTTGTTTGTTCCATCTTTGTATGTATGTTCTTCTTCCGAAATTGTGTCTTAAATTTGTATGGTTTTCTTTCTCCTTAATCTCTTGATGGAGTGGTGCTTCAATGTCGTTATTTTTCTGGAATGTCATTAGATTTGAAGCAGTTGTACCCAATAAGTTTTTTGCTTCACCATCAAATAGTACAAAAATTGTTGTAACACTTTGATCTAAAACCTTTAATTGAATTTTGAACCTAAAATAAGTATTGAGTTAATAACTAATAATTTGATAGATGAGATTATGAAAAGTATATAGAGTTACTCTATTGTTGGATATTGTGGTGTTTGATTACATGTGCCACAAATGTAATTGTTTCCTTTTTTATATGCTTTCTTCTAACACTTTTTACATTTAACATAGTTCCATCCAAATTTATCATCAATTTGGTTTATAGTTGCTAAAATTGTGAAGATCTTTTACTATTCCAATATTTAATTTATGTTATTATTAGGTATATGATATTTGAGTAAGTATGAATGTATGATGCATGTTGTGAGTTTTTTTTTTGTCATACCTGATCATCAGATTCTCATTGCATGGCCATTAGATCTTTGATAGTTATTCGATTTCTAATAATTCTGCTCTGAAAGAATGATGCTCTATTGAGTAAGTTTGAGATGTGTAGTTAAAAATAATTTTTTTTTGCTAAATTTGATATTATTTGAAGGAATAGTGATAAGAGATTTATATAAGTAGTTTAAATAGTATGGAATTTGAATACTTATAACGTAAAATTTATTATGATTAATAATATAATTATGACATTTGTAATATGGATATTTATTACCTTTAGTGAGTTATTTATAAAAATTAAGAAATTAATTGTTGGAGTTATAAATTTATTGTATTGTATTTTTTATTTTTTTATTTGTATATTTTATTTTTTTGTTAATTTGAAAATAATAGTTGATTTGGCAAGAATTGAGTAGTTGATTCTAAAATTTTGTCAAGTAAACGATATCGCCGACATGGCATTAGTAGGAGGAAAGAAATGTCTTAAATGTAACGTGGGTAAACTTATGCATTTACTTTTATATATTAAGAATAGATTATTATGACATTTGTAATATGGATATTTATTACCTTTAGTGAGTTATTTATAAAAATTAATAAATTAATTGTTGTGGTCATAAATTTATTGTATTGTTTATAACGGTAAGATATAATAAATATAGGAATATGAATTCAATGTATTTGTAGGTTACAAATATATTGTATTGTATTTTTTAGTTTTTTATTTGTATATTTTATTTTTTTGTTGATTTGGAAATAATAGTTGATTTGACAAGAATTGAGTAGTTGATTATAAAATTTTGCTAAGTAAGCGATATTGCTGACATGGCATTAGTAAGAAAAAAAAATGTCTTAAAAGTAATGTAGGTAAATGCATACATCTACTTTTATATATTAAGAATAGATAGATAGATAGATAAAGGGTAATATTAGAATATATTTTACCTTAGAGAATAGTCTCATTTGTTTCGCTGGTATAAATGGTTGTCATCATCAATAAATAATGGTGGTCTATTGAGGGACAAGGTAACTAGATGATGATTCAACATATTTAAATCTTCTTCTCTACAATCTTTATTAGGAAGCTCAACTCCTTAAAAAATATATTTTGATACCAATTCAAATGGCTAAAAACATATGAGAATAAGATATTAAATCATGTTTTGTGAGTAAAAAGCAAGGGCCCAGAAACCAGAATCATGTATTTTTTCACAATGTTTTAAATCTAAATCGGCCAGTCTCTTGCAATACGACACATTAAGCTTCATCAGCTTCTTACATCCACTTGCAAGTGCTGCTAGCCCATCACCTCCAATATATAAGCAATTTGTGACAACCCAATGTCTGATATGTTTGTGCACAATCCTAACTTCAATCTTAAGAGTTCTAAACACCCAGATAGGTACTTAAGTCTAATTACAGATACAAGAAATTTACCAATGTCATTGATGCCAGAGCAATCAGTAAGATCAAGTTATGATAAATACACTTCTCAGTCACCATGTCACAAACTCGAGTAGTCGAGTTAATAATCAAAATGACCCCTAAAATTTAATCTCCGATTCAATTTAACTCTCGAATTTTCAATTGACCCAAATTATACCCAAAAATTTTAACGCGTGCCTCAAGTTGGCCCTTTCGTCCATTTCCGTCCCCTTTCAGTGATGAAGGAACAGAGAATTGGGTTTTTGAAATATGACGTCATTTTTCTTGTGCCACTGCTAGGTGTCAACTAAATTTGCCACAGAAGGACCAACTTGAGACACGCGTTAAAATTTCATGGTACAATTTGGGTCAATTGAAAATTCGAGAGTTAAATTAAATTGGTGGTCAAATTTCAAGGACTATTTTGAGTATTAACTCAGGTATCTCTACAAGATCCACATGTCCACTAACTAGAGATATTAAGCCAGAGGAGCCAATACAGTTGCACCGTGATACATATATCTGTCTCTATGCTCCACACAACTCATCAGGCAAACTTCTTGAAACTTACCTAAAGTTCCCCTTAAGAAGTGGACATCCATTTTCAAGATACTGCAATCCAACATCATCCACTAAAGAGCAGCCCACCATAACAACTACCTCTAGAAATTATTCAAAAGATAATTTTAAAAAATATTTTATGTAGTAATTTTAGTCATCCAATCATAACTTCACCTCTACACTCTCAGGAGTAGCAAGAATAGAACTCCATGACCGTGTAAAGCAGCAAAACATAAACACAAAACCAAATATAAGTGGAATAACCGAATAAGGTGACGAGTTAAAACAAAAAAACCATATCAGCAACTGCCATTACTGCATATACAAGTACAACAACAATACATTGTCCTTAGTCAAGAAACAACAATAGTTTTTTATTTCCCATTCCGATATATACGAAACGAAATGTTTTCTTCATTTATTCTAAGCATGAAAAATAAGAGAACATAATGTTTAACACTGTTCAATTCAATTTGCTTATGATGTTCTTTAAATTAGAAGTAAAAAAGAAAAGGTGATTACTGTACCACATAATACACAGGTTTCTACCAAAAAGAGACTAGAATAGATTACTAGGAGGAAAGAAAAAGATATATTGTAATGTGTCATATGCACTTAAAAAAAATTAGTGAATCTTAAGTTCTTTACAAGATTTTTTGAATTGTCAAATAGAGAAGAAACAAAAAAAAAATCAATTACCAAAGAACCATATCATTCTAAATGGCAAACCCTAAATTACTATAGAGCTACCCAAATTGGTGGAGGATCAATCCTATTTGCACATTGCATAAGGCTCTTAACACATTTCTCTTCAAGATTGGAAACACCCCAATCATGTCCACCATACATGTAGTCCAAAGTCATCTCTTCCCACCTATCATCTGTGAAGTAGATTGAGTTTGCTTCACACCCCAAGCAAACTTTAACATCCATTGATAAAGACTGATTAGCACCCAAGAACAGATCTTTATCATGTAAAGATCTCATTTTTTTCCACTTCTTGTTTCCAATATCAAGTTTATAAACAGTAAAATACTTTGTTCTATAAGGACAAATCAATGGTTGTGTATCCTCATATGATAAAAGATCTCCTTCTTCTACTACCAACCTGTCATCATTCACAAAATTCCCAATAAACCTTATCACCAGCAAGATTTCTTCTACAGATATCACCAAGTACAAATTTCTTGAGAATTTATCTCCTAAATATGGTTTCTCCTCTTCATAATTCGGCTCCACAGTTGGTGTTAGAAGAATCACTCTTTAAGAATTTTTCCACAAATATTCCAAACTTCTTAAAGATTTTCTCGTAATTCGGCTTCACAATTTGGAATATTTGTGAGAAAATTCTTAAAGATTGATTCTTCTAACACCAACTGTGGAGGCGAATTATGAAGAGGAGAAACCATATTTAGGAGATAAATTCTCAAGAAATTTGTACTTGGTGGTATTTGCAGAAGAAATCTTGCTGGTGATAAGATTTATTGGGAATTTTGTGAATGATGACGGGTTGGTAGTAAAAGAAGGAGATCTTTTATCATCTGAGGATACACAACCATTGATTTGTCCTTATAAAACAAAGTATTTTACTGTTTATAAACTTGATATTGGAGACAAGAAGTGGAAAAAAATGAGATTTTTACATGATAAAGTTCTGTTCTTGGGTGCTAATGAGTCTGTATCAATGGATATTAAAACTTGCTTAGGGTGTGAAGAAAACTCAATCTACTTCACAGATGATAGGTGATAAGAGATGGTTTTGAATTACATGTATGGTGGACATGATTGGGGTGTTTTCAATCTTCAAGAAAAATTTGTTAAGAGTCTCATGCAATGTGCAAATAGGATTGATTCTCCATCAATTTGGATAGTTCCATAGTAATTTAGGATTTGCCATTTAGAATTATATGGCTCTTTTGTAATTGATTTTTTTTTATTGACAATTCAAAAGATTATGGGATAGTGTGATGTGGATAATTAAGGACCTGCTCAGCGGGCCAGTTATAGACCATAGACATCATTTCTCCGCAATCATCGGCACTAAAGTACATTCCTCTTGGCCTTCTAAACAATCCACTATAGTTCTGACATACAAGTCCAACTGTTGGAGTGTACACTACTGGTGCATATTCCTCAATGTTCGCAATCAAAACCTGACCATGTAATACATGTCACTGAAGTTAATCCCATTCCTTGGATAAAACAGGATAATTAATATGCATCAATACATCTTTAATTACAAAGAGAAGTAAACACGGCAAGTTTAATTTTCCAATTTATGACTGGAAAGGAACATACAAACGAATGATATGGCTCAAAACCACATGATGCAGCATCAACTGAATTCCAGCCGGGCACCGCCCGTGCCCCGAGGGGGTGGTTAGAGTTTAGGGTTTAGGTTGCCTACATTACAAGCGGCCCTTCCCTAGACCGTGCATACTGCATAACACCAGATGCTTTGCACCGGACTGCCTTCTTACTGTGACAAGATACCCAACAGAACTGTACTTCTTTTGTATTAACGTAATACACAAACAAGAATGCAGTTTGCACTTAATTTGACCGAAACTAAAAGTTGAAACTATTAGATGCCAAGATTAAGACTAGTATTACCACTGAATTCAATAAAAATAGAAGTTGATCAGATAGCGCTTAGACACACACAGAGACAGAGAGAGAGAACTGAGAAACGTGATTTTTCTGTTCGAAAAAAAAAAATAATTTGACAACACGAACACACCCTATAGTTACTGAATCCATATGCTATTACAACTCATAAGCAAGCAACTATGAAGAATTTTATGGTTGTTCGGATGAAATTAATAAGTCATCTAAGCTAAAAGTAGCTCCCAAAGCAATGAATCCAATTTGATTAACATCATAACGATTAACAAATTTAAGATCGAGAATTTAAGAGTATTTATACATACTTTGTTGAACCAAGGATCGTGGAGAATGTCGAGGCTGCGCTTGTGGATGATGGTAGGGCGGTTCCCTTCCGTGGTGGTGAAAGATCGGTGCACCCCGGCGGTCACGTGCCTCTTGAGTCGTTGGAAGCACGACAACGAAAGGCGCACGTGGGTGGAGAAGATCAGTATTTATGGGTGAGATGAGAGAAGAGAGATCCAAGTCAGAGTGTGTAGAGGTGAGTGCGTCGTCAACATTAATACTCAAAATGATCCTGAAATTTGACCACAATTTAATTTAATTTGAAATTTTAAGACGTAGTTTAAGTTGGCTTTTCCATCTATTTCTGTCATAAAAAAACTGACGTGGCACATATAGTTAATTTCTAGCAGTTTTAACGATGCAGCAAAATTTTTGTATGCATTAATTTAGTCTCTAATAATTAAAAAAAAATCTAATAACCTCCATTTCTCTCAAATAATTGTGTTTTTGGTGAATTGGGGAGCAGAAACAAGCCTTAGGTAACTCTAGCAGCTAAGTCTTAATCTCTCCAAAATCTCACCTCAGTCTCTCAACTCTCTCGTCTCGTACTCACACACTCCGGTCACAACAATCAACGCACTCACACACTGATTGCCACACGCATAGCCGGAATCTCATCGTGACTTTTGGTCCCTGTTTTTGACCTCCTATCATATCTTCTGGATCTGCCTCTTCTCGTGCTTCTTTATTCTATTAGCCTTTGCCATCCTCTACTTCGGCCTCTGAGTTACCGTCGTCGTCACAGTTGTGAGTCAGCATCTGCCTCTACTCTGGCTCTGCGTATTCTGATTCTTCTTCGCCGTCGCGGTGTTCGGATTGGCCGTCTGCCTCCACTCCTCTTCTAAATCTTCCGCTGTTTGTGCTAGGAAATTTTGGGTGATCCTGATCTGCATAATGCTAGGTAAACAAGTGTGAAAAGCTTCCAACTTGGCCTACAGCAACACCATGTGCGCACAGAATCGGCGAGACTTAAACTCACTTTCTGAAATTAGACTTGTTCTTGTATGGATACCTGGAGGGAGAGCTCAGTCTCTAGGAGTCGACGCCGAGTTATTATCTTCGGTGCCGACCTTTAAGCCTTGTGACAATCCGAGCTTTATTCCAAGAGGGTGTCCAATTGCGTAGAGCTTTGAGCAAGAAACAGGGGGGGAGTGTACCTGCAAAGGCACTCCGAAACTTAAGTAAGTATTGAGAATTCAATGTGTCTTTAGGATAGAAGATCATACCTTTTGTAGGCGAAGATGTATTAGTCCGTTATGATTCTGCTTTATTGCATGTATTAAAGAGCAATAATAAAGTGAAACGTTAGGTTGGACGTTTCATTTTTATAAATCAGCCCGTTAGGCTGAGTTGTAACGTAAGTGGCCGATTAATGGCGTTGAATGCCGATTAATGACTGTAATGCCGAACTATAACGCTAGTTTTCTGGGTAATAATGTGAATAATGTCGAGTTATGAATGATAAAGCCGATTTATGATGTTGGATTTGTAATGGCCGGATCAAGACTCTTGAGACTTAACTCTCTTTTTTTGGTGTCATGGGATTCTGATTTCTTTTAATTGGATTGGCCACCATAAAAATTTATTGTAGCAAAGTTCTCTGGAAATGATGGACAACAACTATTTTCTTGGAAACATTTTTTTGGAAAACAAAGAGAGAACTTAGGTTGAAAGTTGGAATTTTTTGGAAAAAATCAACGTACTAATGCTTTCACTTAAAGGATTTGAACTTACTTGAGACCCAATTGGCTTGATTGATTTCAGCTTCTTCAACAATTTTTCTTTCAACTCATTCATTCTTTGCCCCAAAATCAAAAAATAATAAAAAGAAAAAATTAAACTTGATTTTGTTATTTGAATAAATTAGGGTGAAGATTAAAAAAATAAAGCTTAAAACTTTCTTCTTTTTATTTTTTTGGATTCTTCTTTTGATGTAGTGATGTATTGGATTCTTAGTTCCAACGGCTTGTTTGGCCAGTGATGGTTGCTTCAATGATTAAGAGGAGAGAGAGAGAATAGTGTGATGATAATAATGATGGTAGGTATAAAAGAAAGATAAAACTGGAAAAAAAATTGTTGACCATATATTGATTGTTAAAAATTTGATGGTTGGGGTAGAATTAAAACGAGTTAATACTCAAAATGACTCGTAAAATTTACCAAGTTAGCTTTTCGGTGACGAAAAATGACAAAAGGGCCAAATTAAGGTACGGATCAAACTTTCAGGATACAATTTGAGTTAATTGAAAGTTTGAGGTCTAAATTGCATTAGGAGTCAAATTTTAGAGGTCATTTTAAGTATTAACTCACAAACTGACTAACCGAATAATGGAGTGGGGTCTCTGTTCTTTATTATTATATTTTTATTAACTATCGAATGACTTGACCAATAAAAATTTAAATCAACAGAATGACCTGACCAATAAAAATTTTATAAAAATAACAAATTTAGGGACTTCAAAATAAAAAAAAAAAAAAGCGCTATATAATTTTTTGCATAAAAGCATGAATACAATTTATGCTATATAAACTAAAATTTTGTATATCTTTTAAGTTAGTAAAAAACACTTATACAATTGATACGAGAGAATATAAAAAGGGTTAAGTACGATTTTGGTCTTTAATGTAGAGGCTGAAATTTTTTTTTCGTTTTTGACATTTTTTTAACTATAGAATGGTTCTGAAGGTTTAACTTAGTTTTAAAATTCTCCTTCAGACGAAAATACCCTTTCCCCTTCTTTCCCAAAATCAACTAGAAGCAAAGGCGCAGAGGCACAAGTAAAAGCAGAAACAGAAGCAGAATCAACAACAATCAAACAACAAAAATCACAAGAACAACAACAACAATAACAATGGATAATGGAATCAGAGCAACAACAAAAGCAGAATCAGAAACAGAAGCAAAAACAGAAGCAGGTAGAAACAGAAGTAACCAAAGGCATCAACAACAACAATGGAATAAAAGGAATAAACAGAACCAACCAGAAGCATCATCAACAACAACAATGAAATAAACAGAAGCAAAACACCTTCCTTTGAATCTGAAAAATTAAAGAAAAAAGGAATAAAAAATTGAAACAGCGCTACAGGGACCTCGAGGGAGAGCAAGTGATCTGCGAATCGCGAGGGGAAGGGCTGCGGCGGTGGTGGGAGAGGAGGGGCTGCGGCAGTGGACTGCGAATTGCGAGGGGAGGAAAGCTATTGTGGTGGTGGCGGATCACGTGAAAAAGGTTGTGGCAGTGGTGGCGACGCTGCGAATTGCGATGAGAACATCAATGCGGTGGTGGCGGGCTGCAAATCGCGACGAGGAGGGCGTTGTGGTGGTCGGCTGCGCTGCGAATCGCGACGAGGGCAGAGGTGTGGCGAGCTGGATGCAATCTCCCCCAGATCCTTCATTCCTCTCTTCTCTTTCTCTCTCCATCTGCTCTCTCCTCTCTTGCCGTTAGTGTGAGTGTGTGCTGAGGAAGAAAGGAAACGGCGAGATCTGCGCAGTAGCAACGAGAAAACAACGGTAGCGGCGAGGAAATTCCCCACCTTCTCTTCCCCCTTCCCCCTTCCGCCTTCCCCCTCTTCTTCCTTGGAAACAACCCCCCTAAGTGCGACCTTTCCTTTCCCATTTTTCCTGTTTTCTTTATATATATATATATTAGGGGTAATTTGGTAATAAAAATAAAAAATTTAGTAAAAAAGATGATTTTAAAACTAAGTTAAATTTTCGGGACTATTTTGTAGGAAAAAAAAATCAAAAACAAAAAAAAATTTAGCCTCTACGTTAGGAACCAAAATCGTACTTAACCCATATAAAAAGTTAGAGTGATGCTTATTTATCAAATATGGCTTTAGTACTTCTATTTATTACAATTAAGCGTAGATATTAGAATATACTGGTTTCATTCTCCCGTGCTTCCACGGATACTTGGGGGATTTTATTTTAATAAATAAAATATATATAATAATTACATAATTAAATAATTTAAAAAAAATTATCGAAATCCGCATCTCTTACTTATCTCGTTTACACTGTAAATGAGATACATACAAAATTATCTTGTTTACAGTGTAAACGATATATAAGAAGACAAATTATCACTAGTTATAAAAGGATATGTAACCCTTGGCATACTCCACACATATTTTATATCTTTTTTTGTCTCGTTTTTCTCACAAAAATAAGGCAACAATGGCTAGTAACAGCGTATACATAGTTGTGTGTGTTTATCACAATGGTCGTATGAGAAATGGCAACAACGGGGTGACATTTGAGTATGAGAATCCGATACTGTTACGCACTCAGTATGTAAGTACGTTGTCAGAGTTGAAGAGTTTGATATTGAGCAACTTCGGTGGTACAGAAGCGAGGGAGGTCGGAAGGATGGGGTATAGGTTGCTAGCACCCATGGGTAATGGAGTTTTTTGGTTTCGACTGTTTCCTCTTCTAGGGGACGAGCATGTGCGACTCATGTCTGACATCCATGGAAGGATCATGGCGGAGTAGGTGATGAAGCTTTCCGCCGAGGTTGGAGATATTGGTCGTGGTGGTTCTGTACACTCGACCTATGTACAGGACGACCGATCTCTCACACCACCACCCCTTCATGTCACCATTCCAGTGGATGAGGTGGAAGAGGGCAACGAGGAGTCAGACGAAGAATACATGGCGGATAGTGCCGACAGTGATTCTTTCGAAGTGGACGATGAGGAGGAATTTGTACTAGAGACGCCCGCCCAAAATGTGGCGCGCCATGTCTTGCCTCCACCTCACCCAATTTCAGCTCTATTAGCAGTGCCAAGTCACTATCGTAGTTTGGATATGGACGCCATGCATAAGAGGACTCTGTTTCTGACACGGAAGAAGAGGATTACAACCTAGACGATGGGATAGAGTTTCGGGTCGGCCACAAGTTTAAATGCCGAGATGCAGTGCTACAGGGTGTGAAGAATTACAGCATTCACAGGAGTGATGAGTACCGGGTGATCGAATCGGACCGACTAAAATACCATGTGCAGTGCCGGCAAGCTACGAATGGGTGTCCATGGAGCCTCTGTGTGGCCCTTTGGCAGAACTTCGGATACTGGTAAGTTCAACTTTAATTGTGTTTTTGAGTACTTCTGTGCAATATATAAAGTAGGTTTGAGATATGGCTGAACCAATACTCTTTTGTTGTGTTAGGGAGATTCGGAGGGTTGGTGGAGCACACAGTTGTTTAGCACCCACCATGTCTCAAGACCATCGTCAGTTAGACAGCAGTCTTATCTGCAGGGTCATATTGCCTTTGATACAGTCCAACCTCTCCGTCAGCATTCCGGTGTTGCAAGGTGCGGTCCAGGCTAGCTATCACTTCAAACCCTCCTACAAAAAGGTGTGGATGGAGAAGCAGAAGGCAATTGCACATATCTACGGGGATTGGAAAGAGTCATACAACAAGGTATTGAAACTGCTTCAGGCATTGCAGAGCTATTTTTCTGGAACCATTTGTGACCTACGGGTGAGACCGTACTACGATGGACACCTTCTGGTCTGCGAATGTAGCATGTTCGACAGAGTATTTTGGGCTTTCCCCTCATGTGTCGAGGCGTTCAAGCATTGTAAGCCATTTGTTTCTGTCGACGACACGCATCTGTATGACAGATACGATGGAGTGTTGCTTATTGTAGTGGTACAAAACGGCAACAGCAACATCCTACCTATTGCTTTTGCCATTGTCGAGTCCGAGAGCACCGAGTTATGATCGTTCTTCCTTACTAATCTGAGATGCCATGTCACCCCACAAGACGACCTTCTGGTTATCTCCGACAGATTGCAGGCCATCAAGGCCGCCCTCAGATCCAATGACAGCGGTTGGCATCCCCTTAGAGCGTTCCATGCTTACTGTATCAGGCACATGGCTGCGAATTTCATGGCTCGTTTCAAGTCAGTCGAGGACAAGAGATACCTTATAAACGCTGCTTGCAGTCCAAGCAATGCTGGGTATGAGTGGTACATAGATGCCTTGAGAGGAGTTTCCTCGGCGATGGCGAACTGGGCTGGCCGTTTCAACAAGGAGATTTGGCTGCAACATTGCGACAGTGGGCGGTGGTTTGGTCACATGACGACAAATCTATCAGAGTGCATTAATGCAGTTCTGAAGGGGACACGATACTTGCCGATTTCAGCCATCGTGCGCATCACGTACGAAAGGCTGCAGAAGTTATTCGTGACGAAAGACGGGGAGGCGCAGTCACAGATGGCGGCTAGAAATGGCTTCTCCCAGAGGCTCATGACAGCCATTGAGAGGAATAGAGAAGGCATCCCGAAGATGCATGTCACTCATTGTGACAGGCGGGCCTCTGTGTTTGTTGTGGAAGAGATTAAAAGCAGTTCGTTTAGTAAAAGGTCGTAAGAAGTTACAAATTGATTTAACTAATTATAGAAATAAATATTTGTTACCTTGCAGCCATAGGATACTAGTAGATCCCTCTATCTGGTAGACACCACTGAAGAAATTTCTAGTAGATCCAGGACATCAACAGCAGAGTGCAGCCGGCGATGTCTTTGACGCCCCGTTGTGCCGCCAAACACAGTGATTGGTACATCCAAGTCAGCACAGCCGAGCCACAGGACAATGCCCTGCACTGCCCAAAGTCCCGAAGAAGAGGGAGCCAACGCAACTGGACTAAGTTGTTGGACTTGTCCGTCATCAGATATCCTCCGATTAGTAACATAATGTAGCACCTGGCATACTGTCGGAGGGTTTCCAGGTCGTCTGTAGGGGGCATTTGGCAGACACGATTCCGCAGCCAAACAAGCTTGAGTGTGAACGATTCCTTCCTCTGCGCAGCCTACTATGGAGCCACCAAAGGCCTGGCACCAAGCAGCTGCTCCACCAACGCCCACGTCTCCGTGTGGTACCACCTACCGAAGTCATGGAGGTACCCCCAACTGGGCCTATGTTTGCGTAGGCTTAGGTGGTACGCCACGTCCTGCAGGGTGATAGTGACCTCACTCCATGGGAGATGAAACGTGTGCGTCTCCGAACGCCATTACTCCACGAATGCCGAAATCAGGGAATTGTCAAAAGTAAAATCCCTGAGGGGCACTGTGTCGCCGAATCCAGCCTTAGCCAGATACGAGACGATGGCGTCGGGTGGAGTAAGGGTATGACTCACTCGCCAGGGCAGTAGAAGTTGAGGCCTCTGAAAAAAAAAGATATTTGGAATTATAAAGAAACAAATTTTAAACTTTTATTGAGTCTTTAACGTTTACTGATCATTATTTTACAGGTTTTAAATAGGCCTTTATGTTTTTTATTTGATTCTTATACTGCTTTTCCATAATATAATTATATCATCTTAATATACAAAATATTAAAATTAAATCAATATTTATTTCTAATTTAGAGAGATTTCCAATTCAAAATATATTTACATCCTTAATCACATGTTTTTGAGACAAATATTATTCAGTTAATTTTAATTTGCAACTACCTAAACCTAACAACAAGATTATAAGTCGTAACAACCTACAATAACTAAAATAGAATTCCAAACTAACAATTACGTAGTAACAACCTACAACAATTAAATAGAATTTTAAAATTCTACCAGCGACTTATTCCTAACATTATACATTATACTCTAGATTTTCGCGACTACCCTAATCATGGCTACATATAAAAAATATATCTATATAGGATTGTGTAAACCCCGATTAATTAGTAGATAATTAGTCAGTAAATTATTTTTTTTAATAAGGAAGATTAGAAATGCGAATATTATATCAAATTAGGATAGAGTTCATCGAAACGAGAATTTTGACACTAATTTCGAAAAAAACGGTCCAAGATTAGACTGAACGGGCCGAACCGGGCCCGTGAGCCCAAACCAGCCCAAAAGAACGTTAAATGAACCCAAATTCTCCCCCTTCCTTTCATTTTGACGTTGCAGCAAGCCTCCAAGGGGAAGAACGAGGAACACCTCCGAACCCTCGTTCCAAAATTCAATTTCCCGTAACTTATCCGTCCGAGCTCCGATCGCTGCACCGTTTGCGGCCACGCGTCCACCATGTCGAGCTCTACGTTTCTACCGGAACAATTTCATAGGTAACTTGTTATTTTATTCTCAGCCTCTTCTTTCCCAATTTTTGGGAAATTAAGTGGAGGTATTGAATTTCTTTGTTCTTTGATGTTTTAGGATCCAATTAGCTTGAGAAAAACGTTCACTCTTGCTTATGTGAAGCTTGGGTAAGGTGAGGATATGATAACTCTATTTTAATTTTATTGGATTTGAGCATTGAGTATTAAATTGGATATATATGTGTTATGAATGTGTATTAGGTTGTGAATAAATAAATTGGAGTTTGAAATTGTGAATACTGGAACTTGGAGGAAGCGGATTAGTTGAGTTTTGAGGGGCTGCCTTGGTTTTGAATAAATAGCTTTGGTCGTTACGTGGAAATCGGCCAAGGTATGGTTTAGGTTTTTTGCATTTAATATATAATGTTCTGTGAAAATGCATGATGTAGTTGGAGGTATGGAGGAATGGCAGTATGGGATTTAGATTTAAGGTTAAGTTAGGTTTAAATATCCTTAGTAAGCCACCTTTTATGGCTTCTGTTTAATACTTTAAGCTCTATAATCTGAGTGTCGACGTTCTAGGATTGCCTCTGGTATTCCCAGGACCTTATATATTATGTGTGTGGCACCTCTACCATACTGAGAACCTCCGGTTCTCATTCCATACTATGTTGTTGTTTTTCAGATGCAGGTCGAGAGACATCTCGTTAGGCGTCTAGACTCTTGAAGCGGAGTGGTTACAGGGTTATTTTGTTATGCTATGATGTATATATATGTACCTAGTTTTCTCTCCGCATAACTTGTTCTTTTGATCCTCCTAGAGGTTTATGGAGAGGCAGGATTGTGTATATGTACTTTTGGATTTTGGATATGTATGTATATATGTGTAAATATTCTCCGGCCAGTCTTGACTTCGCAGGCTGAGTTAGGAGCTTGTTATTTTGTATCTTTGGCACTCTATTCCTACTTATGTTATCATATGTTCTATAGTTATGGTTTCCTTAGCACGCAAGTTAACTCGTTCCTTGAGTGTTGCGCTTTTATTTCGCGATTTTTGTTTCCTCTATTCTTCAAGGCTCCTAGCATATTATAATTTTTCTGCTATTATATATACTAATTTATTTTAGAGGTCGTAATACCACACCACCAGGGACGGATCCAGAAAATTTAATATGGAGGGGCCGAATTTTAGATAAATTTTTTTCATTTCATAAAAATAATTAACATATAGTTATTATAGTTAATTTTTTAAAAATTTATCAAAAATATATATATAATTATGGGAGGCCGAGGCCACTACTCGCCCCCCTTTAAGTCCGTCCCTGCACACCACCTCTGTTTTATGACTTAAGCATAAAACTTAGTGTGGTAGGTGTTACAGATTGCACAAATTTCACCACAACAGGACTAACCTCAAAGATCTCGGATACTTGAATACAAAGATTAAAATTAAATTCATTTTAAATTTAGTTAGTTAAATTTTTTTAAACGGTCATCTTTCGAAATTTTATTACTGATTCACAGGTTCAACATCCCTTCAAAAAAATCCCAATTATTGATTATGTGTATAAAAAAAATATGACAAATATTATCCAAAATTGACGTAATAATCAAATATGAAATATTGAATTACAATTACAACAGAAATAAATATATTAATAATATACAAAAAAATTATTATTTACAATTATATCTTAAATTATACAAAGAACTAAAAAAATGATACAAACTCTTATTTTTAATTTGTGAACTTTTAGATTTCTATCGCTAAGCTATATTAGTTGTATTTTAATATCTTTATAAAAATTATTTATAAATAATAGTTATAATTTAATATATTTATACAAATAATTTTAGTTATCTTAAGATATTTTTTATAGAAATTATATAATTCTAAAATTTGCTTGTAATTGGTACCAATAAATTCTTTTGAGTTGGGCTTTAGTCTATCTTAAAGTGTCAATCATTTATACAAATTCTATTTGTTTTCACTCAAGATCAAATAAAAATACAGTTGTGTATAGATTATCTAAATAATTTTTTTTGTGTATAACTGTCCACTAAAACTTAAGAGAGAGTATAAATTTAATGATATACTATTTTATTTCTAAACAATCACATTGGATTTGACAACAATTTTCAAAATAATACTATTATTGGTGAATCTTAAATTTATATCGCTAAGTTAACCAATATTTTTTTTTGTTTTAAACATGCAAAAAAATAAAATAAATATTATCCTATATCCTAGGAGATGATTTGTTAGAGATCAACACAAAGTTCGAACTAAATAACATTATTAGAGTAGCACCATGTCTGGTCATTTAATTCAAAATTTTATTTATTTTCCGGGACACTCACTCAATATAAACAAGGCAAAACCAAAAGAAAAGCTCATAAATCTTGTGAATTAAATCTATTATTTTAAATAAATATCCACTTATAAAATTATGCATGATCTTACAAGTCGTAACTTGTTAGAAACAATAAAGCTGAAAAAAATTACAAATATACAAAGCAATAAGAGAATTATATAAATCATTATTCTCAAATAATGGTAAACTTAAAATCTACATGGCCAAGTTAACCACTATAAATACTAATAAGTCTTGCTTCTTAGTATATTTAATTATTAATGATATACTCCAATAGTACAAAAAAAATATTATATACTTATATATTAAGTTAATATACCACTTGTAAAAAAAATATAAATATTAGATTTTAATGAATTTTACAAGTAATTGAATTTTGATTGAATGATTTCGTTTTGTGATGTCATGGAAAAAGTTAAAGAATTAGTTTTAAGGATAAAATTGAGATTGATTTTGGTTTTGAAATTTGTTTGGAACTTTTGATTTGTAAGATTTGGTTTTGATTTGATTTAGAAACTTTATTTGATTAAAACAATTTAAGAAAACAAAGTTTGTTAAGAATTTCTAATGAACTTAAGAAAATGAGATTGGTTGTCGCTCCCCTAAAGTCTAGAGGCCTTGTTGAGGGGTTTAATTAATAAATGGTTTTTCTTTGTCTTTTGGAAGAAGAATTGGATTAAGTGAAATTGTTTTAAAGGTTTTGGTGAATGTCACAAAGAGGTGGTTTTGGTTTTAAAAGAAAAAGAGAAGATAAATTGGCACATGTGATTATGGAAAGGTCACGAGAGAGTGACGATAGTATGGTTAAGGTGTCGAAAGATAAATGTTAATAAGCCATGGGATTTGTTTGTGATTGTGCGGGGACGCCCGTAAATATGGAATGGCTTCTAGGAGAAAGGGTCACATGCTTCAGCTGGAGAATCAGCGCCTATAAGTACTTGCAGTGGTCATATTCGACATACTTCAGTATGAGAATCAGCGTCTGCAAGAAATAGAAACTTGCAGAGGTTATGTTGTTGGAATGCCTTATCCAACTTGCGAGTGGATTGCGTCGGGTGCCGGTCGAAACCGACAAATGAGCTCATTACCTGTGATAGGACTAGGCATGCATCATCCTTGTTTGCATATTTTGCATTTGGTTCGGCATTGTGAATTGTTTGTGATTGTTTGTGTGTGTTTGTGATTTTCATTGCTTGTTAATTTGAACTTCTATGACTGGTTATTATTCTCACTCCTTGTGTTCGGGCTGCGAATGTCTGAACTGTGATAATATAAATTTAATTATCTACCACTAATCCTACTAAAAACTCCTCAATTCTTACCTCCTATTTCCACCCCTTTCAACTACAGGTGCGAAGGTTTAGTGCGAAGTTACAGGAGTATAGAAAATTATGATCATGAGTTGAGTTGTTAGAATTTATTTTCCCCTCGTCGTTTATTGTTTTAGTTTTTAGAGGGGTAGAACTTGTATTTGAAGATCTTTAAATAAATCTATGTGTTTAATGCTATGTGAATATATATACCTTTGTGGTTAAGTAGTTTAAAATAAAGAATCTTCGTTTTTTTAAGTAAAGGTTTCGGTTTGTATTCGCAAAGACTCAATATTAAATAAAAATAGTATAGAATTAAAAGGTTTAGAGGTACGTGACGCCTGAGTTTTTAGTACGATCATGAGGTGCTAAAATTTAGGGTGTTACAATGAAAAATAGATTTGATGACTTAGTTAAAAGATTAGTTAAATAATATCGACGAAGGAAATGATTTATCTAAGAAATATTGAGCACTTTTTTAAAGTTATATAGCTGAAATAAATTTTTAAAATCATAATAAAAAATATTATAAATTAATCAAAAGTATC
>NC_029793.2:12331642-12334137 GCF_000816755.2 Arachis ipaensis | reverse complement strand
AATTGAATTAAAATATTTATTTAAAAATAAATATTTAGTTGATAATTAAATAGTATTTTATCGATATCATTATTAGATTAGATTTAATTTTTAATTAATACTCTACCTAAACCCTAATTCCCAAATCAAAACCCCAAATTCCCAAAATACTAATCCTAATCCCTTCTAGCCTAACCCTAACCGCCAATGTTTCTCCTCGTCTTTACCAAACTCGGCAACAACAACAGGAAAAATCAAGAAATTAAAGAAAGAAAGAGAAATGGGGAAAGATAGGGAACCAACGGAGAAGAAGAGGAAGAAGGGTGAGCCAAGAGGAGAGAGAACTATCCACGTCGCCATTGTCCAGCTCGCGTTGCCGCCGTTCAGCCTCATCCTGCCACGCTTGCCAAGTCGCCGTTGCGTAGCCGCTGCCCTAGCGCCGTCGACTAGAGCCGCAAAGAAAAAGAGAGTTCGCGAGTGAGGGAGAAGACAACGTGGAGAGAGAAGGTCGCGGGCTTGGAACCACCGCGCTATCGTCGCATACTGTGCCACGGTTGTGGTTCGTTGTCGCCGTCAGCTAGGTCACTAGGAGAAGGAGAACCTGACGCGAAGAGGGTGAAGAGCTGTCGCCGTTCGTCGCTCCCAGCTTGTCCTCACCACTGCATGTGCGCCGTTCATGCTACCGCCGTTCTGCTTGTTGCTGCTGAGGATCCCATCGCAGTCAGATCCGCCGCGTCACCGTTGAGGGGCTTCGAAGGGGGAGACACGTGATGAGGAATTGGAATCGTTGCTGTGGCACTGCTACTGAGGGCCAGCCACCGCATCGAGTTTTTGCTACCATTAGGTCCGCTGTCTGGTTACTGGGTATTGCGCAGGTGTAGCCGGAATAACTGTTAGAGCCGCCGTCGCTTCGTGCTTAGTTTCTTTCTTTGTGTGGTGAGTTATTTTGCTCCGAAGGCTCTTTATCTTTATTTCGATATGTCATTGAGGTTTTGTGGCGTTAGTGGCTATAAGATTGAGTTTCGATTATTATATGTTGCGAGTAGAGTTGCTGTGGTTGCTGCGAAAGTGGGTTGGAACTGAGGTTGCGGCTGCCGCGTTGCGGGCCGAGAGAAACCAGAGTTTTGACTAAAGAACTACATTTCAAGGAATTATGATTAAAGGAGTTTATTAATTTTAAAGAACGCGTTTGATTGTCGTGCTCCCTAAAGTCTCGAGACTCTGCCGTGAGATTTACTTAATAAATGATTCTTTTAGTCTTTTGAAAGAGATTTAAATCTGAAATGGTTTTGAAGTTGGTTTGAAAAAATCATGGTTAAGTAAGAGCTGATTTTTGTACGAAAGAAGAACTTGTTGTAAGTAAAGTGATTTCGGAAGTTTGGAAAACATTATAAGGAGTGGTGTTGGTTTTAAATAAAAATGATTTGAGTTCGGTTTATTAAGAAAAATCTCTACCACAAAAGAGCATAGAACAAAGATTAAAAGTATATATTAACTAAAAAGGGTCTCTGCCATTAGAAAGTAGAGGACAAAGATAAAGTAAAAGCTTTAAGAAATTGTCTGCCACAGGAGAGCAGTTGCGACTTTGTTTGGGCCTTAGTGCCAAATGTATAGTAGGGACGCCTACGCACAGAGAACTGTTTTTAGATGTAATCACATTGAAAGTCACATTGTATGTAAGACTTATATAAGCACACTATATGCATCGGGAAAGCCATATCTGGGACTCGTGCCCAGGTAATGTCGGGAGCGGGTAGGTAACTGACAAATGAGCTCGTGGCCTGCGTTAGGAATAGACATGCATCATGTTGTTAGCACATTAGCATTTGATTGTGTTTGCTTATCTAGTTTCTCTGTGATTGTGTTGTTTGTCTTATTGCAATTTGTTTGTGTGTTGATCTGTTTTTTGTGCTATTAGTTGGTATATTGAGGTGACTGAGAACTGAGGTTGTGATTGAGATTTGTTTAAGTTCAAAAATTTAAAGAAGGTAATTAGTTATATAAAGTAAAAGTAAAAAGTATTTCCAAAGGTTTAACAAAATAGTTTTATTGAGTAAGTTAATTATTTGCATTAAATTCATTACTTTTACGGCATTTCCATTCCCTACTGAGAACATGTGGTTTGTTCTCACCCAAAATCTTTCACCCTTTCAGTGACAGGTTCGAAGATTCAGTATGAAATTGCGGACGATTAGTAGATTTACTTGTGATACTTGTTGTTTTTATAGAGTTCTCTCGCCCTTGTTACTTTAACTTTTATTTTATCCAGAGGGATATGTATTGTCTTCAAGTTTTATATTGAATTCATTTGTATAGCATTTATTATTATTAATAACTAGTATATGTTTCCGTGTCCTGTACGGGATTAGTAGATTTACTTGTTGTTTTTATAGAGTTCTCTCGCCCTTGTTACTTTAACTTTTATTTTATCCAGAGGGATATGTATTGTCTTCAAGTTTTATATTGAATTCATTTGTATAGCATTTATTATTATTAATAACTAGTATAACTAGTAT
>NC_029793.2:12300298-12331352 GCF_000816755.2 Arachis ipaensis | reverse complement strand
TAATAATGTAATTATTTGTCAATTAATATAAAATAAAATTTTAATTATTTTATATTTTTATGTTATAATTTAAAATTTTATTTTAGTATAATTTTTTATTATTATAAAATTTTTTTGCATAATAAATAATCTTATTAAATAAAGAATACTCATATTTTTGTATTTATATATTTTTTATTTAATTATTTAAAAATAAAAGATTTTGTTGCCATTTGAAGTATTGTGTATTAAAGTATTGCCATTTAAAGTATTTATTTATGTATTAAGATATTCTGTATTTATTAGAGTCCATCAATGCTCTTCTTTTATATTAGCCTTTGATTTTTATCTAATAAAATCTAATAGTTTATATAAGTATGACATACACGTACTGAAGATTTTCAATAAAAAACTTGTAATAGTACTGGCTTATAAATCAAAAGAAAATTCACCAAGATCTTCAAAAACTTACCAAGCTAGCTTAATTTTCCAATTCAGTTTATTTAAAAACAGCCTATATGCTTCATTTGGCTGATTGGATGGTGCACACAAGATAGTAAACTGAATTCTATCTCAACATTCGAGAAACCTAATGTGCATATCATCAACAAGAATGGTATGTAAAATAAACTTCCAATTTACCATGAGTTGTACCTTCAGTTTTCCTGTACTCGAGAATCTGTCGGTCATGAAGGAAATTCATACAAAAAATCTGAACAAAAACATAAACGGAACAAAAATATATTTGAGGTTGAGATTTCATTGGAATTCTGAAAGTGAAACGATGAAGGAAAAGATGGAACACCACAGCGCTGACGGCTGAGAACCACGCCGCCGCTGCCTGCTAAGGACGATGACGTTGAGCAGTGAGAACGACGACGCTGAACGGCGACAAAACGACGCGGTACACGATGATAGCAGAGAGAACGACGGCACTCTAATGCTGAGGATGAATAGCGTGAAGAGAGATACTGAGAATAAACCTAAGAATGATATAGGGAGAGACTGAAAACAGCAGTGATGAAAAAGAGAAGAGCAGACTTGGGTTCTTTGAAAAGGAAAGAAAAAGAGAATAGAGTGTGTTAAACTGTTAATCACTTGAGTGAAGGTAGAAAACTTAGGGTTATTCAAATGAATTTTAAAAGTTTTGTGGTAAATATAAAAAATTAATAATTATTATTAAACTTTATATGGATTATATTTATAAATTATTTATTGTGCTTATTACAAAAGCTCAAAATATTTGAGCTTATTAAAGACAAATTCATAAAATAAGAAGAAAAAGATGAATAAGAAAAAGAAGAAGAGGAAGAAGATGATGATAATGACGATGAAAAAGAAGAAGTTGCCTCAAAAAATGAAGAGGAGAAAGAGGAAGAGTTTTGAATTATGTAGAACTTATTAGTATAAATACACCAAAATTTCTTAACAATACACAAAAATATCTTAGTTTTACACTAAAATTTGCTACAAATACATAGAAATATTTTTTTTGTTTAATTCTTATTAAAAGAGTAAAATAAGAAGAAACATGAGAAGATTCTATGGCAAAAATTTTGGATCAGGCAACGTCATCAATATAGAAAAAATTCTACGATAACGATAACAATAATGATGATATGTATAAGAAGAAGACGACGATGACTATAACGATATAATCATAATGATGGAGATGGTGGAGGAGAAGGAGAAAAGAGAATAAAGAGAAAAAAGTCCAATGAAAAAAGGAGGAGGAGATGGTAGTGTTGATGACGACAATAACGAAAAAGAAAAATAACAAAAAAAAAGAATGTGCAGCAGAAATGCGTGAATGTAAATGATTTGGTGAAATTATTTGATTAAATGACTTGTATGTAGAGATTAATTCTTACTAACATATAGATAGAAGTATGTATCTTTAATACAACTAGTGTATATTCCCGTACTCTGTACGGGATAATACATAAAATTATATAAAATTTTTTTTATTAAAATTTAAATAAAAAATATCTATAGTAATTATTATTATAAATATTTTACAACTTAAAAATATTAAAAATAATTAATATTTGTTTTAATCAATTTGGATTGGGTGAATGGTCATCTCATTTGTCCGTTTAAGTAAGTATTTAGAGTTCGAATCTTGCCTTGTGTGTATAACAATCCATTAGTTAGCGACAGACCCTTAATAAATAGAGCATCAATATGTGCAGGGGCGGAGCTTAGTTGAGACAAGGGGGGCCATGACCCCCCAAACTTTTTTAAAAAAAATTAGTAATACTTCTTCAAAAAATAGAAAATAGTTTAGTTGACTCAAATACTTTACTGTGACTTAAAATACCCAGGTTCAATCTTCATTTCTTGCTTTTATTGCACATTAATTTTTAGTTTTAACCATTCAAAACATAATCAAAATTAAAAGATAAAATCAAATCAAATAAAAAAGTTATCTAACAAAAAAAGATAATAATAAAAAAAAGATCATCAAATAAAATAAAAGATAAAAATTATCATTATAAAAAAAGATCATCTAACAATCAAATCAAATAAAAAAGTTATCTAACAAAAAAGATAAAAATAAAAAAAGATCATCTAACAAAATCAAAGATAAAAATCATCAAATCAAAATAGCAACAGACCCTTAATAAAAAGAGTATCAATATGTGGTGGATTAGTCATCGACTTGCCGAGTTAGGAAATCCATAGAAAAAAATTGTATTTGTCTTTAAAATAGATTAATTTTCCATTAATAGCAATACTTATGAACTTTTGTTTTATTGAAATTTACTTAGGACAATTTTATTTGTTGGTATCATATTCATTCTTGAAGTCAAAACAATATGATCAGTATTGTTACTTGTTAAAACTTCACATTTTATGAAATGATTTCTAAATTTTCAAATTCATAAACTTATGTCATTACAAAAGTTATTAGATCGATCAATTAATATTTCTTGGTAACATAGTGTACCGAAACACCATTGTTGAGTATTAGTTAGTGTGAAGAGAAACCAATAACAACTTTTGTTATTCAATATATAATTTATTCTATTAATATATTTGGGCCTATTAAGACCTCAATGCAAGCAAGATCAACTAAAATCCATTGTTAGGGTCCCAAATCCGACTTAGGTTCATTACCTTAAATGCCCAACGCAGATGAAGTCCACGCGTCCCTCTTAAATCGGCTCAAATTGGATCCCATTGCTAGTTAGATATGGTAATGAGTACTCAGGGGAGCGTGAGAAACCCCCTTCCCATCCCTCACTCCTAAACCCTAAACCCTGTTTAATTACCCCTTAGGGAACGCAGATCTTCTCGAGTATCTACGAATATTCTTTGAAAATTTTTGAAAAAAACTAACACAAAAAGACATAATATAATAATTATAAAATAATCGATTCAATATAATTCAACACAATTTATAACATATTCGTTATGAAAAATAATATTTCAAAAGGAGAAAACATAAAAACATATTCGAACATAATAACATAACATAATTTTTTAGGACGATACTAAGCGACGTAGTGACGGACTTAAAAGGCAGAGAAAGTGAGTTAGAGAGAGAGAGGGGATTGAGGCTGAGAATGAGTCTGGAAAAAAAAGGAAGAATTTGAATTAGAAGCAGAAATTAGGGTTATTAAATTCAAAAAATGGATTTATCCAGAGGGATAGGTATTATCTTCAAGTTTTATATTGAATTCATTTGTATAGCATTATTATTATTAATAATTATGTGATTATTATTATTTGAAGATCTTTGATATGTGATTTTAATTACTAAAAACAATTCTTTTGGAATTTTCTATAAAACTTAAACGCGATATCGAACTAAAGGCTCAATATTAAATAGCTAATAAAAAAAAGTAGAGTAGTATCCCTTTATTTTTAGTACTATCGTGCTAAAAATTAGAATTAACACTGAAATTATACTATCGTGCAGTAATGAATATTTTTTAGTGCTTTTTAGTATATTAAATTATATATTTTAATAAACAAAAAAACTAACTATTTATAATTATATCTTTAGTTACTGGACAAAGAACTAAAAGAATGATACAAACCTTTATTTTCAACTTGTGAACAATTAGATTTCGATCACTAAACTATATCGGTTATATTTTAATATACTTATACAAATAATTTTAGTTATATTTTAATATTTTTTATACAAATTATATGACATTAAAATTTGCTTGTAATTGATAGCAGTAAATTTTCTTGAGTTGGGCGTTAGCCTATCTTAAGGTGTCAATTAATCATACAAATTTTATTTATTTTTTCTTAAGATCAAATAGAAACATAATTGTGTATATATTATCCAAATAATTTATCTTTGTGTACAACTGTTAGTGACAAACCCAAAAAAGTTTAGTAGTGGGAGCAAAAATATAATAAAATTTAGGTATAGATATTTTTTTTGGTTTTCCACAATATTCAACAAATTAAGGACTAATCCGTGGTGAATTTGAGTTCTAGTTAAGAGTTTGCAATTGGCCGGCAATGAGTTGCTACACATACAAAATAGAATTCGAACCCCAATACTTACTTAAACAGACAACTAAACTGATCACTTGATCAATTCAAATTAGTTTAGATATATTTAAAATTTTAAATTAGAACTATCTAGACATATTGATAAGAACTAAAAATATATACACAATTACATATTATAATATTTAAAATAATAAAAATATAATTTCATACACACAATATAATATTTAAAATAACAAAAAATATTTATAATTACTTTCTTTTTATTTTTAACATGATTTAAATAATTATTTTATTTTTTACTTATTGGAGAACCAGAAAATACTTTTCCCACCATATAAGCTTCCTTTTCATTGTATTAAAAATCTTAGAGTCTAAGCTTTTAGGTGGAGAATAGAAGTCTTCCTAAGTTCCTTTCTTTTTTATATAGTTTTAAATTTTTTTTATATTAAGGCTTTGTTTGGTTGGAAGGAAAAAAATAGAAAAGGAAGAAATAGAAAGGAAAGAAGAGAAAGGAAAGAAATTGAGTGGAATTTTATTTTTCTTAGATATGTTTGGATGAAAGGAAAATGAGAAGGAAGGAAATAGTATATAATGTTATAAAAAAAACAATTTTATCCTTAGATATTTTAAAATATATTAAAAAATAGAGAGTAATATTAGAATATTGATACAAAATACATTTTCTTTCCATTTTCCATCCATTGTTGGAGGGAACAATTTTTTAATGGGTCCCACCTATTTTTTTCACTATTCATTATTTTCCTTTGACTTTTTCATTCAACCAAACAAAGAAAAATAGTTGTTTTCCTTCCAATTTCTTTCCTTCCTCTCATTTTCTCCTCAAACAAACACACCCTAAGTATGGGTCTGTCCTGACTGTCCACTAAAACTTAGAACTTAAAGAGAGAGTATAAAATTAATTGTATGCTATTATATTCATTATTTTAAGCCTAAAAAATCACATTGAATTTGACAATAATTTACAAAATCATAATATTACTGGTGAATCCTTAAGTTTTCATTGCTAAGTTAACCACCATAAATGTAAATCAAGAATTTAGAAATAACTAAAAATTAAAGTCGTAACTTATAAAAAACAATAAAACTAAAAAAATTATAAATATACAAAACAATAAAAAAAATTATACAAAACTCTTCAAATGATTTATTTAAAAAATATTGAGTGCTTTTTTAAAATTATATAACTCAAGAAATTTATAAAATCATAATAAAAAACATTATAAATTAATAAAAATCATCTATAATTTTTTGAATAAAGAATTAACACTAAAATTGAATGATTGATGAGTGCTTCTTAGTATATCGAAATCTCCTCTCATCTTAGCACACTTGAATCTATGGGCAACGTTATCATCCACCACAGCACATTTTACACTACGATTTTCATTTGAGTTTAGAAGATGGCGCTTTGAATCTTAATCACAAACATTTCTCAGCATAAACAGCAGCTCACGTGTAAGATTTATTCTCCAACATAAAAGGGACAAATTGATTCGCAGAACTCGTTTAGGTTTAATAAACAAACATAATAAAACTAAAATGTTAAGCAGCTGAGCATTATTTAGATATCTATAGCTGAAACTCAAATAATATCGTAAAAAAAGTAAGGCAGAACTAATCGTTAGAGTCAATGATATATCAATAATTTAAATGTAACTCCATAACTAAACGAAATCATAACAATTTAGTCGCTACCGTTGGCCCAAAGACAAAGCATTAGTTACTTTGCAACACATTAACAACATAAATGGATAAATAAATAAACAAATAAATAAGGTGAAGCTAGCTTTAGATCAACTCAGGTGTGCCAAGCTTAGGTAAATTCCATCTCAAGGAAAGTCAAAGTATCACTTATATATTTAACGAAAACAACACACTTTTTTCTTATCTGAGATTAAGAAAATGAAGTTAAGTGGGAAAGAAAAAAATTAGAATAAAATAAAATTTAAAAATTTCTTGAGAAGGGGGGTTGAATCTTAGCCCCCTTTTTTATGTTGCTAACACTTGCTGAACTCAGAGGAGACTTTTCTGTTTTAGCTCGTCTCTGGATACGAGACTTTTTGTTTTTGCTCGTCACTTGCCACGAGACATTTTGATTTTTGCTCCTGTGCAGTATAAAACAGAAATGGAGTTGGAGAGAAGAAAGATTACACCCAGATATATCCTGGTTCAGCTGCTAAGTGCAGTGCAGCCTACATCCAGTCTCCATCACAAACATGATGAAATTTCACTATAATCAATCTGATTACAACTTGTAAAGTGCTTACCTAACTTACAAGGGGGTTCCCACAGAATCATGAAACACAACATAGATGAACAAAGGAACTCTAAGACATCTATGGCTTTTTCTTTTAATTTTGCACTCTCTGCCTTTTTCTGCTCTATGGCTTTTTTCATTACAAACCTCACTGTTTGCCTTTTACCATGAGACTCAAGACATGACAAAATTAAACAGAAAAATACAAAACTGAATACATTGAAGGAGAAGAGAAAACTGTTAGCTCAGGTAGCTCTGAGAACTCTGTGCCTTGCATTCTCAAATTTTCTCCTTGCTTCAAACAGTGGCTGTCCACCCTTATTATAGAAGAGGGGAGCCTCCACTTATTGAAGCCAAAACCGAACCAACTTCTTCCTCCTTCAACAAAACCGGTGCATGCAGCTTCTTCCTTCTGTTGGTTGAAGAACATTTCTTCCATTATTTCCTGGACAAGGACCGAAGAGAGAAGAAGGAAGAGATGAGAGAGAATGTGAAGTTAAAGTAAAAAGCAATTAAATAAGAGTGAAACAAGTTGATAGATTGCTTTTTACTTCCCTTGCTTTGAGTAGCGTATAGCATTAATCATAATGATTCCCATCAAATCAAAGTCAAGTTCTCTCTCATGTTTCCAATGCTAGCATACTAAGATTTGAAATCCATTCTTAGCAAGCAATGGAGTCCGTTGGAAGCATGAAACCAATTTGCTTTCTTAGTATTGGACCAGGCTTGGAATCATTCATCACTAAAAGACTTGAGCTTCTAGTATTGAAAAATAAAGCTGGCCCAATTAGTTAACATTTGCTTTCCTGATGAATTTTGGATCCAGCATAGAATTAAGAAAGCATTTGTTTGGGCTTGCAATATTCAAATTTATTTTGGCCCATTAACAATTCAGTTTTAGCCCTTTAAAGCATGCAACAAGGCTGGTTATTGGGCTTAATCCAGAAACTCATTTCTCGGCCCAATATAAAATCTGCACAACAAAATTATTAATTAAGCAAATGTGAATTAAGATCAAATCAATAATTTTGTAATTAAATATTTTAATAATGTTTGTTCATCATCAAATTGAATGGGAGTTTTCCAAACTCATCAATCTCTCCCTTGATGACAAACATTATTAAAATTGAAATGGGAAAAAATTTAGAGATTGAGTAAAGAATACTCCCTTTGATTTGAATTTCTCCCCCTTTCAAAATGTCACAATGCTCCCCCTTGATGTGTGCTTATTTTACCAAGGGAAGCACTAACCTGTAACATTTAAATCAAGCTTCAAGTAACAATGTTATTTAGCATGTTTTATGATGCTAAATGCTTGATTTATGAGCAGTTTTAATTGATAATCAAAACTCATTTGATATCATAAACTGATTTACTGCTCAATCCTTTTTTCATACAAACAAAAATTTATCCAAATATTTTCCAAACATTTCTTGTTAGTATATCAGAGCAAAACAAAATGATGTGAAAAATATTTGAAGTACACATGATCAAATCAAGGCAGTTTTTAATACAATGCACAATTTAAAGGAACTGCCAAAAATAAGTTTTCAATCCAACAAATTTATCAATGATGAATCAACAGCCAAGCATCAAAATCAAACATCATCATAAACCAAATGTAGTTCAAGCAATATAGCGAATGCAATAACGCATGCATTCTTTGAACAAGGGTGATCATAAATTTTCAATTTTGAAAATTTCAACCCCTGTTCCCCTGTTTTTCCAGTCCTTGTTTCGTTCCAATTTCAATTTTGGAACTTAAATTTCCTCCCCCTTTTGTCATCATGGGGGCACCTGCACAAAACATGATCAAACATAGCAAAATATTCAAAGCAAAGTAGCAAGAGTATATTACAATATCCTAGAGAGTATCCTAGAGCAGTGAGTATCAAGTCATGTCATACAAAAAACAGATTGAGCCTAGTGGAGCCAATATCAAACAGAGTGAAGAAACAGTCACTAATCATCAGAAAAATTAAGTTGTTCTTCAGCATCTCCGACACTATCATCTCCCAAATCTTCTTTAAAATGTTCCATCATCAGATTGACCCTGTCTTTGCAATTTTTCCAAGCTTTCTCATTGTCAAAGGCTTGCTTACGGGTTTCTTTGGCTGCCCGATACATCAAATCTGCCATGTTCGAAAATTCTCCCAAAATCTGTTTGATGGACTTGATTGTTTTGGAAGATTCTGGTCTGCCTTCATGGTCACTATCCGATGCAGCAGTTTGTCGCCCTTTGGTTTCCTTAGTTGCTCTTGCTCCTCTAATTGAAGACACCTTGTTTTCTACAGCCTCATTCAACAAATCAACTTTAAAGTATTCAAATATTCTAGTTAGAAACATACCATAAGGCAGGTTAGCCTTTCTGGTGCTTCTAACAGAATCCCACATATGTCTAATCATAATATAACCGAAGGATATAGGAGTAGAGGTAACCAAAGCAAATAAGATGAGACAGTCAGAAAATGTTACTCGGTTGTGTGAGCCGCTTTGGGGAGTCAGAATATGTGTGATGATGCGGTGAAGTAGAGAATTGACCAGTCCTAAAGCTTTATGTGTTGGTATGGTGCCATGTAATCCAGAAAGGTTCTCGCAAATGTGCTTGAGAACAGTCTTGTATGGAACGCCAACTTGTGTGTCCCATTTTTCCACCATGTATGCTCGTGGTCCTTCATCCTTGAAGCCCAGGGCCGCTCCAATAGTCTCAGCATCAAGGGCTATTTGAACCCTTTTGACATAGGAATGAAGGGTGCCGTCAATGAGCCGCATATTGGCATAAAACTCTCGAACAAGACCAGGGTAGACTGGTTTCTGAATGAGAAGCAAAGGTTTCCAGTTGAGTAGTTCAAACAGAGGAGAGACGTTGATGCCCTTGTTGGTGAGATTTTCAAGGCTAACAAGATAAGTTGTGCATAAATGACGCTTCTCCATAACCTCCTTATGAAACTCAAAAGAGGTGCAAGAGTTAAATCTGCTTGGATCAAAGTGGGAGTGAGTCTTGCCATATTTGTCTCTAAATTCCATGGATTCCAAATTTGGAGGTTCAGTAGTGTCATTGAGTGCAAACCCCTGATTCTTCTGGGAGCTTTTTCCAGGAGTAGTCCGCTTCGATGATGAGGGTGGAGGTGATGGAATGGGAGAAGTATAAGATTCTTGCTCTTCTTCCTCTTGGGGGTCCTTGTTCTTCCTGTTTCGTCCTCTTCCGAAACTCTTTTGGGCCACTACCTTTCTTCTCATGGCTTCGGTTTGTTTGGTTGGAGGTGAGGGAGAGGATGAGGAAGTAGAATGTATGTGGATGTGAGTGTGAGTTTGGGGTGTTGATGGTTTTTGAGAAAGAAGAATTCTTTCACTCTTCCTTGGGGCTGTTTTCTTTTTCATAATGAAAGAGATCAATGGAGATGGAAGTTGGAGATGAAAGGGTGGCCGAATAGTGAGGTGAGTGATGGGAGGTTAGAGAAGCATTAAATGCTTAATTGGAGAGAGAATGAGAGAAGTTATTACCCATTAAGAGAGCGGTTATTATCCATGGGGGGGTTTCAAAAACTGAAAAGAGGTTTCCCTAAATCAAGGGATTAGTTGGAGGGAAAGATTTGATTTGACAACATGCTTCTTCCAACAAGATTTGATGAGACAACCAAGGGATTTTGTTGATTTAATTTTTCAAAAGAAATGAAACTAACAAAACTGTCATGGTGGGTCAAAGAATTTTTGGTGGGGCCCATAAAATTCGAATTCTGCGTTGCCTCCCCCTTGACCACAGCTTTTTCATTCTGCCATTTATTGTTTCTCGTCCAAACCTACGAGCAAAAACTGATCAGAATCAAATATTCACAAATTTTCAATGAAACTTAAATCAAACATTCCCAAGCTTTTTCTCAAGGTACAGAATCTGTCTTCACAGAGGGGTTTTGTAAAAATATCAGCAATTTGGTCTCCTGATTTTACAAATTGAATATCAATAGTACTCTTTTGAACATGTTCCCTAATAAAATGATATTTTATCTCAATATGCTTGGTTCTTGAGTGCAAAACAGGATTTTTTGAAATATTTATTGCACTCATATTATCACAAAATAGGGGTATACTACTGATTTTTAATTTGTAATCTTCCAATTGTGTTTTTAACCAAATTAATTGTGTGCAACATGCAGATGCAGAAATGTATTCTGCTTCAGCTGTGGATAAAGCCACTGTGGCTTGTTTCTTACTTGACCACATGTTGAGTGAGCTTCCAAGGAAGCAACACATGCCGGACGTGCTTCTTCTATCCACTTTATCTCCCGCATAATCTGCATCACAAAACCCTACTGCACAAAATTCATCAGATTTAGGATACCACAAGCCATAATCACAAGTTCCCTTAATGTATCTAATGATGCGTTTAACAGCCGTAAGATGGGATTCTTTTGGGTGAGATTGAAATCTTGAACATACACCCACACTTTGAACAATATCCGGTCTAGAGGAGGTAAGATACATTAGTGAACCTATCATTCCTCTATACCTTGTTTCATCTACATCTTGGCCATCATCATCCTTTTCAAGTTTTGTATTAGGATGCATTGGAGTGCCCATTGCTTTGGAATTTTCTAGGCCAAACTTTTTGATAAGTTCTTTTGCATACTTTCCTTGGTAAATAAAAGTACCACTAGGAGTTTGTTTAATTTGGAGGCCAAGAAAAAAAGTAAGCTCTCCCATTAAACTCATCTCAAACTCACTAGTCATGAGTTTTCCAAACTCGTCACACAAGGAAATGTTGGCCGATCCAAATACAATATCATCAACATAAACTTGAACAAGAAGCATGTCATCATTCTTCATTTTGTTTAAAACAGTCCACATATGCAAGAACACAATGGTTACTTTCACAGCTCCTAACTTGGGCTCTTAACTGCTTATTTTCTTCAACAAGATCACAAGCAGTTTCAGCCTCTCTCACTTTTTCTTTTAGAAAACTGTTTTCGGCCTTAAGAATGGTAATTTGCTGTTCAAGTTCTTGATTTTTCAGCAGAAAACATCTTATTTTTTCAGAAAGGTGGTCTATCATAAGATGAAGATCTTCAGTGTTAGGGTTATGAAAGACTACCTGATCTATGTGGTCTGCCATGAGACATGTTTGTGACTTAGTCTCGGTTTCTTCATCATCATCATCAGAGTCATTCTCCAAGTCTTCCCATGTGGCCATCAGTCCTTTCTTCTTTCCCCTTTTCGGCTTTTCCTCCTTTTTCAGCTTGGGACAACCAGATTTGAAATGTCCCATTTCCTTGCAATTGTAACAAATTACTTTGCTCAAGTCTTTCTTCATCCTCCTTGAGCTGCTGCCTTTGCCTTTGAGCTTAGCCATTTTCCTGAATTTTTTTGCAAATAAAACAAACTCATTTTCAGAAGAGTTATCACTAGATTCATCATCCAGCTTCGAGAATAATCTTCCAAAGTCTGTAATCCACTGCTTGTACGAATATCTTCATCCTCTCCTTCCAATAGGTATAATTTTTCCCATTGAAAAGAGGGGGTCTGTTGCTTGATTGTCCTTCAGTTAGATTATAAGACACCACATTTGCGCCACTGTTTTCTGTCATGAGGATCTTTACTCCAAGCTGCAAAGCTTGATCTCTTTGAGACCAAGCTCTGATACCAATTGATGGTTTCAGTGGCTAAGAGAAGGGGGGGGTTGAATCTTAGCCCCCTTTTTTATGTTGCTAACACTTGCTGAACTCAGAGGAGACTTTTCTGTTTTAGCTCGTCTCTGGACACGAGACTTTTTGTTTTTGCTCGTCACTTGCCACGAGACATTTTGATTTTTGCTCCTGTGCAGTATAAAACAGAAATGGAGTTGGAGAGAGGAAAGATTACACCCAGATATATCCTGGTTCAGCTGCTAAGTGCAGTGCAGCCTACATCCAGTCTCCATCACAAACATGATGGAATTTCACTATAATCAATCTGATTACAACTTGTAAAGTGCTAATCCAACTTACAAGGGGATTCCCACAGAATCATGAAACACAACATAGATGAACAAAGGAACTCTAAGACATTTATGGCTTTTTTCTTTTAATTTTGCACTCTCTGTCTTTTTCCGCTCTATGGCTTTTTTCATTACAAACCTCACTGTTTGCCTTTTACCATGAGACTCAAGACATGACAAAATTAAACAGAAAAATACAAAACTGAATACATTAAAGGAGAAGAGAAAACTGTTAGCTCAGGTAGCTCTGAGAACTCTGTGCCTTGCACTCTCAAATTTTCTCCTTGCTTCAAACAGTGGCTGTCCACCCTTATTATAGAAGAGGGGAGCCTCCACTTATTGAAGCCAAAACCGAACCAACTTCTTCCTCCTTCAACAAAACCGGTTCGGCCACATAGAGAAGAGATAACCATGCATTAACCAACATGCAATTACCTCTAGTCCTTTCTTGATCATCACCCTTCATCAATCCGAGCTCTTCATCCTTGGCTTGCTCTCCAAGATGAAATTCTGGCCCTTGATGCTTCATGATGATGATGACTTCATCTGCTTCAATCTCTGCCTTCAACCATCACTTCGCCACTCTAGCTACTCCCTGTGGTGGTTGAGCAGAATCAAAGACAAGCCATGCTTCAAGAATCTCCCTTGCTGGCCGAGATCTTCTTCTTCCTTTTTGAGCATGCAAAGCTCAAGATAACCTCACCAAAGACCACATTTGGTAAGTATCTTAGCCACAGCTCATTTTTATTTTAGTATGTTTTCTTGCCATCATTAGATTGATGGTCTTGATGCATGCAGCTTCTTCCTTCTGTTGGTTGAAGAACATTTCTTCCATTATTTCCTGGACAAGGACCGAAGAGAGAAGAAGGAAGAGATGAGAGAGAATGTGAAGTTAAAGTAAAAAGCAATTAAATAAGAGTGAAACAAGTTGATAGATTGCTTTTTACTTCCCTTGCTTTGAGTAGCGTATAGCATTAATCATAATGATTCCCATCAAATCAAAGTCAAGTTCTCTCTCAAGTTTCCAATGCTAGCATACTAAGATTTGAAATCCATTCTTAGCAAGCAATGGAGTCCGTTGGAAGCATGAAACCAATTTGCTTTCTTAGTATTGGACCGGGCTTGGAATCATTCATCACTAAAAGACTTGGGCTTCTAGTATTGAAAAATAAAGCTGGCCCAATTAGTTAACATTTGCTTTCCTGATGAATTTTGGATTCAGCATAGAATTAAGAAAGCATTTGTTTGGGCTTGCAATATTCAAATTTATTTTGGCCCATTAACAATTCAGTTTTAGCCCTTTAAAGCATGCAACAAGGCTGGTTATTGGGCTTAATCCAGAAACTCATTTCTCGGCCCAATATAAAATCTGCACAACAAAATTATTAATTAAGCAAATGTGAATTGAGATCAAATCAATAATTTTGTAATTAAATATTTTAATAATATTTGTTCATCATCAAATTGAATGGGAGTTTCCAAACTCATCAGTTATCTTCTAAATATGCTTTCTCCTCTTCGTAATTCCCCTCCATAGTTGGTGTTAAAAGAATCAATCTTTTAGGAATTTGTCCACAAATATTCCAAACTTCAACAGAACCATATTGTGTTAAGGCATAAAGATAGTTGTTGCTGAGCACAATGTCACAATAAGATTGCTTATCATGAGAGAGCTCAACCCAAGTTGCAGAATTGCAATAAGCAATCTTGTTGTTTGAACCATATATGATGGCAAGAATGTAGCTTGAAGGAGAGGAACAACACATCAAGATTGCTTTGACTATGAACGTTTTCCTTAAGTATTCAGCAAAGTAAGAATATGTGACAGGGTGCAAGAATGAAAGGGGAAGAGGTGGTAAGTTAATGGTAGTGAAAGAAGAAGGATTTAGAAGAAGTGGAACTCCATTCTGATCCAAAAGCACAATCCAACCATGAGAAGAACCAACACACCACGCTCCAACAAGACCCTCCAACATGTTCTTCCACTCATAACGCTTGTTCTCCGATAAACTGAAGATGCTTCTATCAACAGTTATAGGATCATCATCATCATCAATGAGGTGTGTTTGCTGAATGCTTGGAAGAAGAGCGTAGGGAACTGAGAGAGAAGGAGAAGCCATTGAAGTGTGAGTATTGTTTTTTACGCTTATTTTTTGACACTGTTTAATTTCATGGAAGAGAACTTTTAAGACTTTAAATAGACTAAGATATCTACATTAAAACAGGAAACTAAAATCTGATTAAATCTTAAAATATCATTAATAAGATAAAATATTGTTGAAAAAGATTAAAAAAGATCCGGTTAAAAAATATGTCAATCTTAATAACCTCAACGCCCTGTGAATTGTGATATGTACTTAAAATTCTTTTCATACCGCTCAGCAAATTCTTTTCATGCCAAATCTATAAAAAAATTTATTAAATGTAGAAAGATTTAGCGCTCAGCAGCAGCCTGTAGCATATCAAGACCAATGCTGGAACAAAAACATAACTTATTGAGAAAACTAACCATATTTAATACAACAGCACAACATAGAGGAAATTTTATTAAAATTTCCAACTAACGCTGGAAAGAGGTACATGTTGTTTCCCTGGTTGCAGTGGCCAATGCGACCATTTCCTACATAAAAAAAAAAAAAACCGTTACGTAGTTAAGTTGCAGCTGTAATAAGTTGTCCCAAGAGAAAATAAAGAAAACAAAAGACACTTCTGTGATGAACTAGTTATTTAAAACGTACAGAAGATTTTCACAGTTCAAATGCATGGCAGAACAAAAATCAATTATAACAAGGTAAAACAAAATAAGAAACAAGAACTTTACTCCCCTAAAAAATTAGTTAAACCTATATTAGATGCTTTCTTAGGTTATCATCCATAAAACCACAAGTTAATCAATATGCCACAAACTCAGAAATCTAACAGAGCACGAGAAGTAGGTCCAAAACCAGCAAGTACATATATTGTCGTATAGAATTAGACACCTAGCAACTAGTTGATGTAAAACTGATTATCTTTATAGGGGACTTTCCCTCTCAGACATGTTGAGAGATTGGAAAGCTATGCTTTATAAACAAATCTTTAGTTTTTTGTTTTTGCTTTTGTATAGGGGATCCCTTATCCCCCTATTAGTATTATCCTTCTCCTCATCTTAATTATTATTTTTTTTATCAAAACAATGAAAGACAATATATTGTGGGGTGTCAATGGATGTTTACTTTTAAAGGTTGTCCAAATGGATCCATTGATAGATTTAACTCAAATCTTTTGTCTTGAATATAGTTCAAAATCAAAATACACATCTAGTTATGCACTGTTCTATGATTAATTTCCAATGGAATTCATTGTTTGGAATTGTCCTGAAACTTTGGATCAATTTTCTGTTGATCAGGTTTGCTGGTTTTGGTCGAAGAAAGGAAGCCAAATATTAATGGCAGTGTGTCTGTGTCATTAAGAAAACTTATTGTATGTTTATAGGCAATTATCATGGTTTGTATATTTGCAGCAACCATTAAGGAAACTTTCTGCATTACGATATTTGATGAAGGAACTACTATTAAACTATTGATGCAGCAACCAAATGTTTTCTTCATTTATTGTAAGCATGAAAAATAAGAGACGCATAATGCTCAACACTGTTCAATTCAATTTGCTTATGATGTTCTTTAAATTAGAAGTAAAAAAGAAAAGGTGATTACTGTACCACATCATACACAGGTTTCTACCAAAAAGAGACCATAATAGATTACTAGGAGGAATGAAAAAGATATATTGTAATGTGTCATATGTACTTAAAAAAAGTCCGCGAATCTTAAGTTCTTTACATGATTTCTTGAATTGTCAAATAGAGAAGAAAAAAAAAAAAAGTCAATTACAAAAGAACCATATCATTCTAAATGGGAAATGGCAAACCCTAAATTACTATGGAACTATCCAAATTGGTGGAGGATCAATCCTATTTGCACATTCCATGAGGCTCTTAATACATTTTTCTTGAAGATTGAAAACACCCCAATCATGTCCACCATACATGTAGTCCAAAGTCATCTCTTCCCACCTATCATCTGTGAAATAGATTGAGTTTGCTTTACACCCTAAGCAAGCGTTAGCATCCATTGATATAGACTCATTAGCACCCAAGAACAAAACTTTATCATGTAAAGATCTCATCTTTTTCCACTTCTTGTCTCCAATATCAAGTTTATAAACAGTAAAATATTTTGTTCTATAAGGACAAATCAATGGTTGTGTATTCTCAGATGATAAAAGATCTCCTTCTTCTATTACCAACCCGTCATCATTCACAAAATTCCCAATAAACCTTATCACCAGCAAAATTTCTTCTGCAGATACCACCAAGTACAAATTTTTTGAGAAGTTTTCTCCTAAATATGGTTTCTCATCTTCATCATTCTCCTCCACAGTTGGTGTTAAAAGAATCAATCTTTTAGGAATTTGCCCACAAATATTCCAAACTTCAATAGAACCATCTTGTGTCAAGGCATAAAGATAGTTGTTGCTGAACACAATGTCACAGTAAGATTGCTTATCATGAGAGAGCTCAACCCAAGTTGCAGAATTGCAATAAGCAATCTTGTTGTTTGAACCATATATGATGGCAAGAATGTAGCTTGAAGGAGAGGAAGAACACATCAAGGTTGCTTTGACTATGAACATTTTCCTTAAGTATTCAGCAAAGTAAGAATATGTGACAGGGTGCAAGAATGAAAGGGGAAGAGGTGGTACTTTAATGGTAGTGGAAGAAGAAGAATTTAGAAGAAGTGGAACTCCATTCTGATCCAAAAGCACAATCCAACCGTGAGAAGAACCAACACACCATGCTCCAACATGACCCTCCAACATGTTCTTCCACTCATAACGCTTGTTCTCCGATAAACTGAAGATGCTTCTATCAACGGTTATAGGATCATCATCATCATCAACGAGGTGTGTTTGCTGAATGCTTGGAAGAAGAGCGTAGGGAACTGAGAGAGAAGGAGAAGCCATTGAATTGTGAGTATTGTTTTTCACTCTTCTTTTTTGACGCTCTTTAATTTCATGGAAGAGAACTTTGAGGATTAAGACTTTAAATAGACTAAGATATTTACATTAAAATAGGAAACTAAAATCTGATTAAATCTTAAAATATCATTAATAAGATAAAATATTGTTGAAAAAGATTAAAAAAGATCCGATAAAAAAATATATGAATCTTAACAAACTCGTCAACGGCCTGACACTTAACTAACATGCTCACATTATAGCAAGGGAGTAAAGACACGCTACAGTTGTTGTTCTCTCGAAGAGTTTTTGAGTCTCCTTCTCTGGTACCCTGTTTTGTCGTGCAGCTATGCCTTTGTCTTTCCAGTATCCTCGTGTTGGTAGTTGGTGTTGCTATCATGTCAATTCAAAACGGTTAATGATGACACCTTGTTTTCAATGATAGCATATTTCTTGGGAGAATGCCATGAGACATGGCACCCAAACAAGCACAAATACTTCGTCTTAAAAAGTATAGAGTTTGCTAGCGCTAATTCAAATATATGATCAAAATAAAAAAAATTGTTAATCATTTAATATTTTTATTTTTAGAAAGAAGTATAATAAATTGATAATGACAAAAATAGACAATATATTTTTATTTTTTGTTTTATTTTTTAAATGAATTATAACAAATTGATAATGATAAAAATAGATATTGACAACAATTTTTGGCGCATATTGTTGTGAGATAAACGGCTTATGTAATTTAATCTCAATGTAAGCCTTCTTCTCTTCACATAATTAGGCCTCAAATAATAAATAGGTTCCATTTCAAAATTTCCATAGCTAAAAAATAGTGAACTGATATAATGTTTATCGATTTGAAATTTAACCATATTCATTCTAGAATAAGAATAGTTCAATGAAATATTCAAAATCTCAATGGCCAATATGCTGCGTGCATTGATCAAATCAAAGAGTTCATAGTAATGACAAAACATAAAATGAAACCAGTGGCCTCTTTCTGTCTCATCTAGTGAACATTATAATGCATTTATCTTTCTAGAAGTTACCAAGATTCAGAAGGAATAGAACTCTACCAAAGCTATCATAAAACCATGAAAATTGGATCATGACAACCAACAAAGCAGACCCTTGAAGAAGAGATCATGGTAACTTGAGCCAGGAGAGCTGTCTGTTGAGTTAGAACAAGTTTTCTCCACTTATTCCTCGGATCCACAGTTAAAGCTGCAAAATGCTTTGTTACCTCTGCAAGTTATCAAATGTCAGTATGTCACTTAAGCATCTCAAGTGTGGTTTTGAAGTCTCACTTCTGACAAAATCAGTAAAGATAATGTTCCAACATTTTATTGTGCAATGGAAAGCTAATTTGAAACTCAGATCAGTCTTCTGATTGGAACATGATAGTAAATGGGATGAAGCTTCCTTTGTTGTTCGTTGAGAGGTGAAGCTTCTGATTGGAATATGATAGTAAATGGGATGAAGAAACATGGAACCACCTATTAAGAGATTTTTCATGCATAGCTCCCTCCATTTGTGAGCTTCATCCTTTGCTCTCATCATTTATTTCCACCCCAGTTTTAGCTGACGAACAATTCAGTGAACAAGTACAACCTTCTCCATTGGAAGCTATCGAAATACAAGAATGTATTAAGGAAGCAGCTCAGCAATTCTTACCATCATAAACACACAAAATTCAGAGAAATAAGTATTACAGAAGCATGTTGTAACTTTACATAAGGAGTCTACAAGCTAATAACTCCCACAGTAAATATTAGCATGCAATCTAACAAATATTCTGCCGTCATCATTCTTCAATTTTATGGCACCTTGGGAGTGAGAACAATTATTGTGATCATCATACTCGTGCTATGAATTTTTCCATATAAAACTGAGTGATACTAACTTAGTCTCGACATTCTAGAGGGAAAAACTGTCAATATTATTACATTGATCAATCTCATATTGTGATTTTCAAAATTGCTAAATCAAGTAAAGAGATCATTTTCACGAACCACTTCCACAAGGCTTGCTCCTTCCCTGAGTCCTTGACGAACCATTTCTTTCAAATTTCTTGCAAAAGGTAGGGCATCTGGATCAATATTTTCCCGTCCTTCAGTGATTAACCCCTATATTTGGTAAAAACAATAAGCAAACTGAATAAGACATTGTAATCCATAAAAACCTGCCAAAAATCTAACTCTAGTTAAAAACTTAAAATTTTACGGGCTAATATTTTTTGACATCTTCAAAAGTGCTAAAACAGGGAAAGTGAGGTGATGTTTAAGATGAAAAACAGTGAATCATTGACTAATCCAAACCGGAATCTAAAGCATGCCAGTGTCATAAAAGAATAAAATGCTTTCATCATGAAAAAGGCAAAACAAGTATGTAATAACTCATTAAATATATACAATAAAATAGGGTTAAATAAGTTTGATTTTCCATTAGATATACTACCTAACTGTTTTAAGTTTTGGAAGAGATGGTTCATAACATAATATCAAAGCTTCTAAGACAAAAAGGTATAAATTTCAATTTTTGTTTCTCCCATTCTTATGAATAAAAATCAATATTAATACAAGGTACCTGTGGACCTATGCATTTTTGTCCATGCCTCAAGACAAAAGGATTGGCCATTATGTGAGGAGGCGTATTAGAAACTTTTCAACCATGAATGCATTTTGGCATATCATGATAGAAAGCAAGCGAGTTTTTTTCTTTTTTCCTTCTGAATTTTTAAAACATTTTTGGACTTTTAAAATGTTTACAAATTAACTTCTAAAATGTATGTCATATCAATGATTATTAGATTGCAGCGGAACAAGGTAATCGGTTCAATTAATGATAAAAATAAGTATTTAAAATACAAGAACTAAACTAAAAATGTAACATAAGTATAAATCATCAGTTAACGAAACTAAAAAGAACTATTTTATACCAATAGGGAAAACACGAATTAAACTACAAGTACCAGGAAATACAATACCTTTGCCTCAACGACCCAAAATTGACTCTTTGCACTCTCATAAGCAATCTCATTATTCCCCAACATCCTTGCCATTGTTTTTCTTGCAGCATTGAGAACCCCAATTCCAGCACTGCAGCAATAAAAATAAAATCAAAGAAGCAATAAAGCAATACAGTAAATATCAACATAAATGCTAGTGGTTTTTGGCTTACAACTTCATTGAAATCCAAAGTCCTATATGGTCTCAAATGTTCCTGTCAAACCTAGCTTGGTCTAATGTAGTGTAGCTTTGATTCAGAGCAAAATTGGCAATTCAATTTGGAGGGATTTCACAAATAATAATGTGATAACAAAGCTACTTATACATAGCTCCCAATCCAAGCTATCAATAACTTAAAAGGTTTACACTTTCTTTGTTCCTTTCTAATATCAAACTCCTTTTACCCTCAAAACACTTTGGAACACAAGTTTGAGATCCCAACAACCTTGTTAAGAACACGGAAGCAACAAAGTATTGCACTCTGAAATTTATGGTAAACCAAAAGACAGATCCATTTTGACAAAAACGGGAAGTTTCAGAAGTGCATGCTCTTGTTTTGTCCCCAAATATAGCACGTGGTTTACACCGTCTCCTCTTTGATAAAATTTCTTTATCAATCAACTCCTAAGGATACTTTTGCATTGCAGACTGCATCTTAGTCCACTTTATGCATAAATCGGTAAATTTATAACAATTCACATAACTTGCAACATTAAGATCCTCCTTTTCCAAAGCTCCAAGCCGTGGTATACTTAAAAGGAAAACTATAGATTTAATTGCTTGTCCCAAAAATTAGCATCCATAACATTTATATACATATTTAAAAATTAAAAGTACATCATACATCATCGGATCATACATACATAAATAATATTAATGAATAATAGCTTTCCAATCTCTTAACATGTCTAAGAGGGGAAGTCCATTAAATTGATCACAAGGTTTACACCAAATTATCCAGATAAGGCAGAATGTCTAACCATATCCCGCAAAACTTGTTTGTCTAAAAATCTATCAATCAGAGTGTGTGAAACATTTTATGATCTTATATAAAGGAATTTATACCTGCACATCTTGTATTTGATGAATTCATCCACAACAGCAACATAGTCATCCCCATCAAGGCAAATCTACAAAGAAATGTTTAACCATGTTTAGACTTAGAAAGCTTGTGATAAAAGGTAGAGGGGACCAGCATAAGGAGTCGTCATAGATGTTGAAAGAAAAAGGGAGGAGAGAATGACAGATTTGGGAGAAACCATGTCTCAACTACACAACAGATGCTATATATTATTATAGACAAAGAATCATAAATACATTAAACATATAAGAATATAGTGCTCCTTAATATATTATTAACATCATATTTAAAATCCTGAGATGCTGCTCTGTGATTTTCGTTTGAAGGGCAAGGACATGATCACTTGGTCAACAACCATGTCCTGAAGTTTGGGCTAAGGCCGAGAAACTATACTCAAATGATGTCATTCATTTATTTACTATTGTCTCTAATCACATGGTTGTGAAGAAAAGGACATGCACGTACAAAAAACAAAGTTGTCTGATAAACTTGACACTTTGATGGTTGAATTTCATGCACTGCACCATTAATTATTTTTAACTTAATTACAACCCTATTCAATAACATGATTGGAATAAGTAACGGGGAGATATATTAGTATAAAAGTGGAAGAGAGAGAGAGCGATTAAGTGAGACAATAAACTAAAGGTAACTTGCAATGTGTCATATGTTCTTAAAAGACAATATATTACTGTACCACATAATAAACAGGTTTCTACCAAAAAGAGACAGAATAGATTACTAGGACGAAAGAAAAAGATATATTGTAATGTGTCATATGTACTTAAAAAAAGGTTAGTGAATCTTAAGTTATTTACATGATTTTTTGAATTGTCAAATAGAGAAGAAACAAAAAAAAATCCATTACAAAAGAACCATATCATTCTAAATGGCAAATCCTAAAATACTATGGAACTACCCAAATTGGTGGAGGATCAATCCTATTTGCACATTGTATGAGACTCTTAACACATTTCTCTTGAAAACTGAAAACACCCCAATCATGTCCACCATACATGTAGTCCAAAGTCATCTCTTCCCACCTATCATCTGTGAAGTAGATTGAGTTTCCTTCACACCCCAAGCAAGCTTTAGCATCCATTGATACAGACTCATTAGCACCCAAGAACAGAACTTTATCATGTAAAGATCTCATCTTCTTCCACTTCTTGTCGCCAAAATCAAGCTTATAAACAGTAAAATACTTTGTTCTATAAGGACAAATCAATGGTTGTGTATCCTCAGATGATAAAAGATCTCCTTCTTCTACTACCAACCCGTCATCATTCACAAAATTCCCAATAAACCTTATCACCAGAAAGATTTCTTTTGCAGATACCACCAAGTACAAATTTCTTGAAAACTTATCTCCTAAATATGGTTTCTCATCTTCATCAGTCTCCTCCACAGTTGGTGTTAAAAGAATCAATCTTTCAGGAATTTGTCCACAAATATTCCAAACTTCAACAGAACCATCTTGTTTTAAGGCATAAAGATAGTTGTTGCTGAACACAATGTCACAGTACGATTGCGTATCATGAGAGAGCTCAACCCAAGTTGCAGAATTGCAATAAGCAATCTTGTAGTTGGAACCATATATGATGGCAAGAATGTAGCTTGAGGGAGAGGAAGAAAACATCAAGGTTGCTTTGACTATGAAGGTTTTCCTTAAGTATTCAGCAAAGTAAGAATATGTGACAGGGTGCAAGAATGAAAGGGGAAGAGGTGGTACGTTAATGGTAGTGGAAGAAGAAGGATTTAGAAGAAGTGGAACTCCATTCTGATCCAAAAGCACAATCCAACCGTGAGAAGAACCAACACACCATGCTCCAACATGACCCATCAACATGTTCGTCCACTCATAACGCTTGTTCTCCGATAAACTGAAGATGCTTCTATCAATGGTTATAGGATCATCATCATCATCAATGAGGTGTGTTTGCTGAATGCTTGGAAGAAGAGCGTAGGGAACTGAGAGAGAAGGAGAAGCCATTGAAGTGTGAGTATTGTTTTTTACGCTTCTTTTTTGACACTGTTTAATTTCATGGAAGAGAACTTTGAGGATTAAGACTTTAAATAGACTAAGATATCTACATTAAAATAGGAAACTAAAATCTGATTAAATCTTAAAATATCATTAATGAGATAAAATATTGTTGAAAAAGATTAAAAAAGATCCGATAAAAAAATATATGAATCTTAACTAACATGGTCACATTATAGCAAGGGACAGTTGTTGTTGTCTGGGAGAGTTTTGGAGTCTCCTTCTCTGCTACCCTGTTTTGTGGTGCAGCAATGCCTTTGTCTTTCCAGTCTCCTCGTACTCTACTAGACTACTACCCTCATCATCGCCTCATTCTTGCGTTGATAGTTGGTGTTGCTATCAAGTCAATTCAGAAGGGTTAATGATGAAATTAGTCTTTCAAATATGAGTCGTTCGTAACATCTGTTCCCAAATAATTTTTTCAATTAAATTAGTCCTAAAAGATTTAAAATTAATGAGTTAAAATAATTTCCGTTAATGATAAGCATGTGGAACGTTAATGACATATCACCACCCTAATTCAAAATATTGTGCCTTTTTTTTTTCCGGCTTCTTGCAATCTTTTATTCTTGTTTCTGTTGGTTTCTTCTAAGTTTTTATATTTTTCTTTTGCTATTCTTGAATCATTGGATTTAATTTAATGTTTTCTTTTGAAGATATGTTTGTAACTGGTAACTTTGATTAGCTAAACTTTTTATAAACTAATTTTTATGCTATCAAAACTTTTAAATATATTTTTTTAAAATATACGAATCATGTTTACATTCTGTTTTATAATTTTATAAGTTATAATTCTACTCTGTTTTTTGAATTGAGGTAGAAATTATGAGTTTACTATCTTAAATTTTAGAGCTAAAATGCATTTGTTGATTTGAACGTTTATTTTTTAAAAAATTATATGATGATATGTTTTTTGTTTGTGAGGTGTTTGAACTAAATCTTCATATCTTTTGAGGTAGACCGATATATTTTGAGAGGTTTATGCAATAAATCTTTTCTTTTTAGATTTTATATATTAGATTGCGTTTGTTTATAGATATAGGACATTAAGACTGGAAAATAGAGACATAAAATTGTATTTGATAGATGAGATATAGATAGAGATACTGTATTTAGTATTTTGTGTCTATTATGACTGGCACTTAGAAAAATCTTCCAAAGCAAGCCTCAAAAATCAATATTACGAAAATAGAATAAATAAAATTTTAAATTATACTAAAAGGCAACACATTCTCATCATCATATTTAAAACATATTCAGCATATTTACATAAATTCAACTTTAATATTTATAGCAAATCATAGTCTATTAGATTCATCTACTGGAATAGTTACAAAGCAACATACTGAAGTCACTAAAACCGGACCTGTGTCATATGGAGCAGTTTAATAAGTCTAAAGAGCTTTAAAGCTATTTACACAAAATATCAAGTCCTTGAACAGTAAAGGACTCACTAACACAAACAAAACTAGAGCGAAACTGATGAAGTTGGATTAGGATCAAGGCCCATATCTGAAAAAAAAAATGAAAGAACAACAGAGTGAATTTTGCAACTCAATGAGTAAACGGAGCATCCATAACCCCACGACCACGAGAGACAATTCTATAAATAATTAACTTTTAGTCAAAATAAATCCACTTTAATAATAGTGACAGAAATATACTCAAACACAAAGATAATTACTTATAGACATCAAACATTCAAACTTTCTTATTTTATATAAATATAAGCGGAAGGTCATCTAATTCAGAAAAATAAAAATAACAGAAATCACACTTAGGTTGTTTTCCTTTGTGTGAATTCTGAAATAGACATGTTCCACCAGTTTTGTGGATATGAAACAGACAGAAACTATTTCATCTCATATGGTCTTGAAAATACAATTATATACTGACAAGGTGCACAAAGTCTAGCGCTTACTGCCGCTAGTTTCTGTCATAGAACTTTCCAAAATATTTTGACATACAAATTACGATCAAGCTAAAAGTTGTCAAACAAATCAATAAGTGCATCATCAATACAATACTAACTTTACATTCAAAGTGTATATGTAAGATAATATTTACATTGTAGTTTAATTTCTCAAATGATAACTTCATTCGTTTCAATGCAAAATATTATGTCTCAAGTGAGATTTTCTTTGTAAAATACTTGACATAAACATCATATTGACAAATGAGTTAGTAAATAATTAAATAATAAATTTTAAAATTATTTTCAATAATTATAAAAATGATACAATGCTAAAATTTAACCATAGATACAAAGTTTACTCACAAACTAAAATCCAAGAGAGGAATTTCTACTCCACAAGTTCTAACAAGCAAGGAGAGTGGTTCCCTTGAGTATCTAATACCACAAACATAACAATAGTAACTCTAATAAGTTAATCTTAATATCAATTGATATAATAGAACCTATATACCAAATAATCCTAAATTTTATCTAACTCTATAAAAATTGGCAAGATCTATATACTATTTTCTAGACGATGATATGGATTAAAAATGCGTGTGTTAAAAAATTTGAGTGGCGTTCGCCGGGTTAAGGCGAACTTGCCAATTTTTATAGAGTTCGCCGGGTCCAACGAACTTGCCCAAATACAAAAAAAAAATCGTATTTGGAGAATTAAAGTGCAAAAATCATGTTTGGAGAAATAATAAATTTTTTATTTTATTATAGAAAAAAATTCCAAAGTTTACTCACATACTAAAATCTAAAAGAAGGACTTCTACTCCACAGATTCCAACAAGCAAGGAGAGTGGTTCCTTTGAGTTTCTAATACCACAAATATAATAATAATAATTCTAATAAGTTAATCTTAACATCAATTGATCTAATAGAACCTATATACTAAAAAATTTCAAATTCTATCTTACCGTAACACTAAATTTTCGGATTTATTAATACCCATAATTATAAACATGACAAAAATTAAAGATATAAATAATTATCAAACTAAAGAATCACCTTAATGTCTTAATAATTGGTAATACTTGAATTGAAGGTTACTTCCCTCTTCTTCAAATTTAGGCTACTTTAATGGAATTTTGGAATAATACCAACATAAGAGAGCACACTTGATAGGGTATAATAGAGTTGGAGTAGAAGAAGAGTAGTGAAATTAATTGAAATAAAAGTGTATGAAATTATTGTTGAAGAAGTGACATGAGGGAGGGGAGGGAGACCTATTATGGCAGTGAGGAAGGGTGTAGCATGTTAGGTACCAAACAAATGACACAGCAAAATATAGTGATGAAAAATTAGAAATTTATATAAAATATGGAAACAATTGAATAACTTTCTTTGAGAATTACAACTTCTCTCTATCATAAGGAGACTACAATAATACTCTTTCTTGACAAAAGGAGAACACACTTCTCTCTACATATATAGGAGAAAACTACTCAAAGAAATATTATGTTATTCTATCTGGATGATTTGATTGAAATGAATTAAAGAAAAACTAAATTTATAGGTGAGTCTCTTCAATATGAACCATTCGTCAATTAGAGGTATATAATTTTTCTCTTTTTCAAGCATTAAAATTCTAAGGTTATAAACTACCTTTTATTTTATTTAGTTATTATTTATTCATTTATTTTCTAAAATTAGCTTTGCTAATTTTCACAATCTCCCACTTAAAGCTAATTTTGATATGAGGAATGCTAGGGGGTCAGCAACTTTTGGGATTTATAGCCATCAAATAGTCATCAATGAGGTTTTTAATGGTGTGAGATTAATGTGAGATTTCATCCAATGGCTCACTCTTCTTTGATGGTTACATGCTGGCCAGAATTTGATAAAATTGCTGGCCCCCTAGACTTTTCCTTTTGATAAATTTTCAAAATTCATATTGCTCATGTATTCTATAGGCCGTATGAGGATCTACACCATTCAAACTTTTCTGTGTTGATTAGTTTTATCATGGCATCTGCTAGGTTATTTTTAATGTGAATCTTCTGCATATCAACACTTCCTTCTTCTACTACTTTCTGAACAAAGTGATATTGTACTCCAATGTATTTTGTTCTTGAATGAAAGGCAGGATTCCTTGCAATGTGCAAGGCACTCTGACTGTCACAATACACAGAAATCTTCTGTTGTTTGTACCCGAGTTCTTCTATTAACCTTTGGATCCAAATAGCTTCCTTGCATGCTTGTGTAGCTGCCATATATTCAGCTTCTGTAGTAGATAAAGTTATAATAGTCTGTAATTTAGATAGCCAGCTCACAGCTCCTCCTGCAAGTGTAAACACATAGCCTGTAGTAGATTTTTGTTTATCAAGATCACCTGCAAAGTCTGAGTCGACATATCCATTGACAATAAATTCCGATCCTCCAAAACATAATGCAACATTCGAGGTCCCTTTGATGTATCTCAGGATCCTCTTAACAATATTTCAATGCTCTTTACCCGGATCTGCTATAAATCGACTTACCACCGCAACTGCTTGAGCAATATCTGGCCTTGTACAGATCATGGCATACATAAGGCTTTCCACCGCTGATGCATACGGTACTCGAGACATTTCCATCCTCTCTGCTTCACTACTAGGGCACATACTTGAGGATAATTTAAAATTCATAGAAAGTGGGGTTGAAATTGGCTTACATTCTTGCATGTTGAAGCGTTGCAAGATCTTCTTCAAATAATTCTTTCGTGATAGTCAAATCTTTCTATCTTTTTTGTCTCGGTGAATTTGCATCCCTAAAATCTTTTTTGCTGGTCCCAAGTCTTTCATATCAAACTCCCTAGCCAACTGTGCCTTCAATTCTTGGATTTGATCTTTGTTGGGACCTACCACCAATATGTCATCCACATACAACAGCAGAATGATGAAATCATTATCACCAGACCTCCTGTAATAGGTACAATGATCTGAACTAAGTCTGTTGTATCCAAGGCTAATAATGAAAGAATCAAATCTCTTGTACCAACACCTTGGCGCCTGCTTTAGACTGTACAGAGATTTAGTAACCTGCAAACCAAGTTTTCTTTTTCTTGTTCTTTAAAACCTTCTGGTTGGAGCATATATATCTCTTCTTCAAGTTCTCCATGAAGAAAAGTAGTCTTTACATCTAATTGCTGCTCTAGATGTAAATCAAATATAGTACACATAGCCAAAACTACTCTAATAGTAGTTAGTCTCACCACTAGAGAAAATATTTCATTGAAGTCAACACCTTCTTTCTGAGCATATCCCTTGACAACCAATCTTGCACGATATCGTTCCACCTGATCATTACTATCTCGTTTGATCTTGTAAACCCATTTGTTACCAATGGCTTTCTGACCTGCTGGAAGTTCAACAAATTTCCAGGTATGGTTCCTATGTAATGCCTCAATTTCTTCTTGCATTGCTGTCATCCACATAGAAGCGTCTGGATTGCGCATAGCCTCCATAAAAGTTGTTGGCTCTCCATCTTCTGTCAAAAGACATTATGCATCATGGTTTGTTAAAACATAATTTGAGTGCCATGATGGTGTTCTTCTTTGTCAAGTGGATTGACAAACTTCTATGTTATTAGCCTCTGCTTCTTGTTCTTCGTGCTGTGGTTCTGCTTCAGAAAGATCACCTTCTCTATATTTTTCATCTATTTGAACAGTGGTTATCTCTTTAACAGTGCTGTCATTTTCTTGTTCTTTTTGCAATTCATCTTCTACAAATATCACATCTCTACTGACAACTACCTTGCGGGCAGTGGGATCCCACAGGCGATACCCTTTGATGAGTTTGGAAAACTCTTATTTAATTTTGATGATGAACAAATATTATTTAAATATTTAATTACAAAATTATTAATTTGATTTCACTTAACATATGTTAATTAATAATTTTGTGATGCAGAATTTAGTTGGGCCGAAAGATGAAATCCTGGTTTAAGCCCAACAATAAGCCTTGCTACATGTTTCTTGTACCATGAGGCTGAATTTTTATTTGGGCCAGAATAAATATTATTACTGCAAGCCCAAACAAATACTTCCTTGTGCGCTCTATGCTTGATCCGAAAAATATCCATCAGGAAAGCAAATGTTACAAAGTTGGGCCAGATTAAAATCCAATGTTACAAAGCACAATCTTATTGTTGGTAAATGTTTCCAAGCTTGGTCCGAAACCAAGTATTACTACTTGCCTCCAACGGATTCCACTTCTCACTTTGGATGGAATTCAAAGTTAATTTAATGCATTGGAAACATAAGAAAGAGAGAGGAGATTGATTTGATGGCTATTATGACAATGCACGCCTCTCAACAAAGGGGAGTAGGAAACATGAGTGCACTTTTATTCTTTCTCTTTGCTACATTAATTATTTGATCAAAAACCATTGAATATCTTATTCTCTCTCATCTCTTTCTTCTTCTTTCTTCAGTCCTTGTCCAGGAAACAATGGAAAAAGTGTTCTTCAACCAAGAAAAGGAAGAAGCTGCATGCATCAAGACCATCAAGCTAATGATGGCAAGAAAATATACTAAAATAAAAATGAGCTGTGGCTAAGATACTTACCAAATGTGGTCAGATTTGGTGAGGTTATCTTGAGCTTTCCATGCTCAAAAAGGAAGAAGAAGAGCTCGGCCAGCAAGGGAGATTCTTGAAGCATGGCTTGTCTTTGATTCTGCTCAACCACCACAGGGAGTAGCTAGAGTGGCGAAGTGATGGTTGAAGGCAGAGATTAAAGCAGATGAAGTCATCATCATCATGAAGCATCAAGGGCCAGAATTCCATCTTGGAGAGCAAGCCAAGGATGGAGAGCTCGGATTGATGAAGGGTGATGATCAAGAAAGGACTAGAGGTAATTGCATGTTGGTTAATGCATGGTTATCTCTTCTCTCTCTATGTGGTCGAACCGGTTTGTTGAAGGAGGAAGAAGTTGGTTCGGTTTTGGCTTCAATAAGTGGAGGCTCCCCTCTTCTATATTAAGGGTGGACAGCCACTGTTTGAAGCAAGGAGAAAATTTGAGAGTGCAAGGCACAGAGTTCTCAGAGCTACCTGAGCTAACAGTTTTCGCTTTTCCTTAAATGTATTCAGTTTTGTATTTTTCTGTTTAATTTTGTCATGTCTTGAGTCTCATGGTAAAAGGCAAACAGTGAGGTTTGTAATGAAAAAGCCATAGAGCGGAAAAAGGCAGAGAGTGCAAAATTAAAAGAAAAAGCCATAGATGTCTTAGAGTTCCTTTGTTCATCTATGTTGTGTTTCATGATTCTGT
>NC_029793.2:12271486-12300288 GCF_000816755.2 Arachis ipaensis | reverse complement strand
TGTCTCACAAAAGAGTGGGAAACTAAAGCTTTAATTATTTCTGAGAGCAGTAGCTTAGACTCCATAACTCTTGATGATTTGAGAGAAAATCTTCTTGCTTTTGAAAATACCTATTTGAAAAAAGATACAAAAAAGAAAGGAATTACATTTTTTTCTGTGACTAACCCTCTGGATGATGAATCCAGTGATAACTCTTCTGAAAATGAGTTTGTTTTATTTGCAAAAAAATTCAGGAAAATGGCTAAGCTCAAAGGCAAAGGCAGCAGCACAAGGAGAGTAAAGAAAGACCTTAGCAAGGTAACTTGCTATAATTGCAAGGAAATGGGGCATTTCAAATCTGATTGTCCCAAGCTGAAGAAGGAAGAAAAACCAAAAAGAGGAAAGAAGAAAGGACTGATGGCCACATGGGAAGACCTGGAGAATGACTCTAATGATGATGATGAAGAAACCGAGACCAAGTCACAGACATGTCTCATGGCAGACCACATAGATCAGGTAGTCTTTCATAACCCTAACACTGAAGAGTGACGCTTGTCAATTAGGCAAACAAGTAAAATCCTCTTTTAAATCAAAAGATGGAATCTCAACCAAAAGGCCATTGGAAATGTTACATATTGATCTTTTTGGTCCTACTAGAACTCAAAGTTTAGGAGGTAAACATTATGGTCTTGTGGTGGTAGATGATTACTCTAGATTTGGTTGGGTACTTTTCCTTACTCATAAGAATGATTCCTTTCATGCTTTTTCAACCCTTTGTAAGAAAATTCAAAATGAAAAGGATTTAAAAATTGCCCATTTGAGAAGTGATCATGGAAGAGAATTTGAAAATCAAGATTTTGAAAAATTCTGTGATGACTTAGGGATTTCTCATAACTTTTCGTGTCCTAGAACCCCCCAACAAAATGGGGTGGTTGAAAGAAGGAATAGAAGCCTTCAAGAAATGACTAGGGCTATGTTATGTGAGAGTGAAATTTCTAAATTCTTATGGGCTGAGGCTGTGAACACAGCATGTTATATTTTGAATAGAACAATCATTAGAAAAGGGTTAAAGAAAACGCCTTATGAGCTATGGAAAGGAACCCCTCCAAATCTTAAGTACTTTCATGTTTTTGGATGCAAATGTTTTGTGCTTAACAATAAGGAAAATCTTGGAAAATTTGATCCAAAATCATATGAAGGAATGTTTGTTGGATATTCCACCACAAGCAAGGCCTATAGAGTTTATCTCAAGGAACATAGGACAATAGAGGAATCCATACATGTTACTTTTTGTGATTCTAACTTAATTCCCAGTATTGTGAAGGATATTGATTCAGATTGTGAAGAGGATGGAACAAGCAAAGAAAATCCCAAATCTGTCCAGAATGAAGAATCTGTCAGCCCGATTCTGTCTCGTCAGATTGAAGGAGAAACCTCCATTTTATCTCCTGAGCAGACACGAGAAAATGAAACAGCAAGACCACCAGAAGCTCATCAAAGTTCAACATCTGGCCGAAAACCTAGAGAATGGAAGTCTATGAGGGGTTATCCTCATGACTTCATCATTGGTGATCCCTCTCATGGTGTAACAACAAGATCCTCCACCAAAAGACAAACCGAACCTAGCAACTTTGCTTTCTTGTCACAAATGGAGCCCAACAATGTCAAACAAGCTCTTGATTATGCGGGAGATAGAGTGGATAGAAGAAGCACGTCCGGCATGTGTTGCTTCCTTGGAAGCTCACTCAACATGTGGTCAAGCAAGAAACAAGCCACAGTGGCTTTATCCACCGCTGAAGCAGAATATATTTCCGCATCTGCATGTTGCACTCAATTAATTTGGTTGAAAATACAATTGGAAGATTACAAATTAAAAATCAATAGTATACCCCTATTTTGTGATAATATGAGTGCAATAAATATTTCAAAAAATCCTGTTTTGCACTCAAGAACCAAGCACATTGAGATAAAGTATCATTTTATTAGGGAACATGTGCAAAAGGGTACTATTGATATTCAATTTGTAAAATCAGAAGACCAAATTGCTGATATTTTTACAAAACCCCTCTGTGAAGACAGATTCTGTACCTTGAGAAAAAGCTTGGGAATGTTTGATTTAAGTTTCATTAAAAATTTGTGAATATTTGACTCTGCTCAGTTTTTGCTCGTAGGTTTGGACGAGAAACAATAAATGGCAGAATGGAAGAGCTGTGGTCAAGGGGGAGGCAACGCAGAATTCAAATTTTATGGGCCCCACCAAAAATTCCTTGACCCCACCATGACAGTTTTGTTAGTTTCATTTCTTTTAAAAAAAAAAAATTAAATCAACAAAATCCCTTGGTTGTCTCATCAAATCTTGTTGGAAGAAGCATGTTGTCAAATCAAATCTTTCCCTCCAACTAATCCCTTTATTTAGGGAAACCTTTTTTCAGTCTTTGAAACCCCCATGGATAATAACCGCTCTCTTAATGGGTAATAACTTCTCTCATTCTCTCTCCAATTAAGCATTTAATGCTTCTCTAACCTCCCATCACTCACCTCACTATTCGGCCACCTTTTCATCTCCAACTTCCATCTCTATTGATCTCTTTCATTATGAAAAAGAAAACAGCCCCAAGGAAGAGTGAGAGAATTCGCCAATCTCAAAAACCTTCTACACCCCAATCACATACCCACATTCACATCCATTCCACCTCTTCCTCTTCTCTTTCACCCCCTCCAAGCGGACCGAGACTATGAGGCGCAAAGTTATCGCTCAAAAATCTTCTGGAAGAAGGAAGAGCGAGAAGGCGAAGGAGCCCAGCATTGAAGAGGAAGTAGAGGAGTCTCATACCTCACCTTCTCCATCATCGCCGAAAAGAACCTCTCCACATGCATCCGGAAAGAGTTCCAAAAAGACGAAGGGTTTCGAGTTCCATGAGACCAGAGAACCCGCAAACCTTGGGTCAATGGAGTTCAAGAACAAGTTTCACAAACAACACTCACATTTCGATCCTTCCAGGTTCTCTACGTGTGCTGCTTTTGAATTCCACAATGAAGTCCTGGAGAAACGGCATTTGTGTCTCTCTTATCTAGTGAATCTAAAATCTCTGGCATCCAAAGGACTCGATTTACAGCCCATGTTTGAAGGTCTTAAATGGTCACCTCTGCTTCATATTCATAAAATGGTGTACCCAGGGCTGGTTAGGCAGTTCTATGCAAATCTAAGGTTTATTGATGGCAGCCTTCACTCTTATGTGAAACGGGTTCAAATCATATTGGATTCTGAAACAATCTCTTCTGCCCTTGGATACATTGATGAAGGACCAAAGGCTTATATGAGTGATAAATGGGACTCACATGTAGGAGTTACATACAAGCAAGTGATTCATCAAATCTGTGAAAATCTGTCTGGCCTAGATGGAACTGTTCCGACTCATAAGGCTTTGGGTCCAACTAACTCTCTGCTGCACCGCATCATAACTCACATTCTCACTCCTCAAAGTGGTTCTTACAATAGGGTAATTGTATCTGATTGTCTCATAATATTTGCTTTAGTTACTTCAACTCCTATTTCATTTAGCTATATTATGATTCGTCACATGTGGGAGTCTGTGAAAAGTACAAAAAAGGCCAATCTATCTTATGGAATGTTTCTTACATGCATTTTTGAGTACTTTAAGGTAGATTTAACCAATGAGGATGTAGAGAACCGTGTTTTCATGATCAGAGCAGGCGGAGTTGCAAAAAGAGGAAAGAAATCTGATGATGACTTTGAAGGCCGCCCAGAATCCTCAAAGACGACTGGTTCCCTCAGAGAAATTCTCACAGAATTCACCAATATGTCCGATCTCATGGTTCAATTTCACAAGTCTGCCCGCAAACTTGCTTATGAGAATGAATTGGCATGGAAGAAATGTCAAGAGAGGGTCAGTCTAATGTTGGAAAGTCTTGAAAAAGAAGCTGGCAGTGATGGCGCCGAGGAGGAACCTTACTTTAATCTTTTCGATGATTAACTCTCTGGTTACTATTTGATATTGGCACAATTTGGCTCAATTAGCTCTTTTGTTTTTTGTTAGGGTTGCAATTGACAATAGCTACCTAGGTGATACTTTGATGACACCATTTGGTTATGTTTTGGACTGTTATATGGCATATTCTGTTTTCTATAACAATGTTTTGTGCAGGTGCTCCCATGATGACAAAAGGGGGAGGAATTTAAGGTTCCAAAATTAAAATTGGAACGAAAACAGGGGCTGAAAAACAGGGGTTGTTGAAATTTTCAAATTGAAAATTCATGATCACCCTTGATCAAAGAATGCATGTTGATATTGCATTTGTTGCTCAAACTGTTCTTAGTCTATCATGATTAGTTAATTGTCATTTGGTATTTGGTTTATAATTATGTTAGATGCCCAGCTGTTGATTAATCATTGATAAACCTGTTATATTGAAAACTTATTTTTGGCAGTTCCTTTAAACTATGTAATAAAACTGCCCTGTTTGTTTGCTCAAATACTTTTCCATCATGTTGTTTTGCTCTGATATCTTTAACAGGAAAGGATTTGAAAAACATTTTGATATTTTTTGTATGAAATAGTTTGAGCAGTAAATCAGTTTATGATATCAAATGAGTTTTGATTATCAATTAAAACTGCTCATAAATCAAGCATTTAGCATCATAAAACATGCTAAATAACATTGTTACTTGAAGCTTGATTTAAAATGTTACAGGTTAGTGCTTCCCATGGTAAAATAAACATACATCAAGGGGGAGCAATGTGACATTTAGAAAGGGGGAGAAATTCAAATTTAAAGGGAGTATTCTTTACTCAATCTCTAAATTCTTTCCATTTCAATTTTAATAATATTTGTCATCAAGGGGGAGATTGATGAGTTTGGAAAACTCTTATTTAATTTTGATGATGAACAAACATTATTTAAATATTTAATTACAAAATTATTAATTTGATTTCACTTAACATATGTTAATTAATAATTTTGTGGTGCAGAATTTAGTTGGGCCGAAAGATGAAATCCTGGTTTAAGCCCAACAATAAGCCTTGCTACATGTTTCTTGTACCATGAGGCTGAATTTTTATTTGGGCCAGAATAAATATTATTACTACAAGCCCAAACAAATGCTTCCTTGTGCGCTCTATGCTTGATCCGAAAAATATCCATCAGGAAAGCAAATATTACAAAGTTGGGCCAGATTAAAATCCAATGTTACAAAGCACAATCTTATTGTTGGTAAATGTTTCCAAGCTTGGTCCGAAACCAAGTATTACTACTTGCCTCCAACGGATTCCACTTCTCACTTTGGATGGAATTCAAAGTTAATTTAATGCATTGGAAACATAAGAAAGAGAGAGGAGATTGATGTTGAGGGAGGAAGAAGTTGGTTCGGTTTTGGCTTCAATAAGTGGAGGCTCCCCTCTTCTATATTAAGGGTGGACAGCCACTGTTTGAAGCAAGGAGAAAATTTGAGAGTGTAAGGCACAGAGTTCTCAGAGCTACCTGAGCTAACAGTTTTCTCTTCTCCTTCAATGTATTCAGTTTTGTATTTTTCTGTTTAATTTTGTCATGTCTTGAGTCTCATGGTAAAAGGCAAACAGTGAGGTTTGTAATGAAAAAGCCATAGAGCGAAAAAAGGCAGAGAGTGCAAAATTAAAAGAAAAAGCCATAGATGTCTTAGAGTTCCTTTGTTCATCTATGTTGTGTTTCATGATTCTGTGGGAATCCCCTTGTAAGTTGGGTTAGCACTTTACAAGTTGTAATCAGATTGATTATAGTGAAATTCCATCATGTTTGTGATGGAGACTGGATGTAGGCTGCACTGCACTTAGCAGCTGAACCAGGATATATCTGGGTGTAATCTTTCCTCTCTCCAACTCCATTTCTGTTTTATACTGCACAGGAGCAAAAATTAAAATGTCTCGTGGCAAGTGACGAGCAAAAACAACAAGTCTCGTGTCCAGAGACGAGCTAAAACAGAAAAGTCTCCTCTGAGTTCAGCAAGTGTTAGCAACATAAAAAGGGGGCTAAGATTCAACCCCCCCTTCTCTTAGCCACTGAAACCATCACCCTTTAACTCCGTAAAGATAATCTAAGAATATATATTTTCTAGACTTTGGGTCCAACTTTGTTCTTTCTTGGGAATTGTACATCATGTACACAGGACAACCAAATATATGTAAAGAAGAATAATTAGGTGGCTTACCTTGCCACATCTCTATTGGTGTCTTCAACCCAATTGCAGTTGATGGTGACCGATTTATCAAATAACAGGCGGTTTTAACAGCTTCTGCCTAAAAAGACTTGGCTAAACCTGTAGTTTGCAACATAGCTAGTGCTCTTTCTAGGAGAGTCCTATTCATTCGCTTTGCTACACCATTTTGCTGAGGCGTATATGCAACTGTGAATTGTCGTTGAATACCTGCTTGCTTGCAAAATGTTAGAAAATCACCATCGACATATTCTCCTCCATTATCTGTCCTTAAACACTTGATCTTCTTTCCAGATTCAAGTTCTAACTTTGCTTTGAACTCTTTGAACATCGTAAACACGTCTGACTTCTTCTTGATTAGGTACACCCATAGCCTCCTAGAGTAATCATCAATAAACGATACAAGAAATTTTGCTCCTCCTAGGGACATCTCTGGTGACTCCCATACATCAGAGTGAATCAACTCCAATATGTGCTTGCTTTGAGAAGTTGATCTACCAAACTTCAATCTATGTTGCTTGCTTGTAACACAATGCTTACAAAATGGTAAGTTTGCCGATTTGAGCCCGGGAATGAGATTACGTTCTACAAGAATCTTCAAGCCTCGTTCTGACATGTGGCCCAGTTTGCGATGCCATGTGATCGTCATTTCTTCTTGGCTTGCTGAAGCAACTGATGCCTCTGCCTCTTGTAAAGTATCTCCCACAAGCATGTATAGATTTGCTGCAATCTTTTATGCTTTTATTACCACAAGAGCTCCTTTAACAACTTTTAAGATCCCACATTCAATATGGGTCTTGCAACCAAGTTCATCCAGTTGTCCAATCGATAACAAATTCTTCTTCAAGCCTTTCACGTGTCTTACCCCTTGAGTGAACGAATAGAACCATGAAACATTTTTATTTTGACAGTACCCATTCCAATAATTTCTAAGGCATGATCATTTCCCATAAACACCGATCCTTCCAAGGCAGGTTCATATGTACAAAACCAGTCACGATGAGGAGTCATGTGCCATATTGCTCCTGAATCAACAATCCAAACATCAGTGAGTTGTTTGCTGCCTTTATAACCAATTGTTGCTTTGCCATACAGGATTTCTCCATCATCAGAGGTGCTCGCAACACATCCTTGAGAACTTGATCCTTCTGGAATCTTCTCTTTACTCTTCTTATTCCAACAATATTTCTTGAAGTGCCCTCTCTTTCCACAATTGTAGCAGTTGATCTGCTTCTTACTTTGTGACTTTGGTCTACTTTGACTTTCACTGGAACCACGCTCCATTGATCTCCTTCTTATCATCAACAAAGCCTCTACTTATTTTGAGCTCTCTAATCTATCTTCCTTATTCTTGCGCCTAGATTCTTCTTCAAGAACCGCAGTAGCCATGTCATCAAAAGAAAGATAATCAGTCAAAACATTATTAGTTAAGTTAATGATAAGCTGATCATATAAATCTAGTAGACTTTGAAGTAAGAGCTCTGCACGTTCGATTTCTGCTATGATATATTCAAATGATGAGAGTTGGGAAAATATCATATTTATATTGTTGATGTGATCCGTTGCCGATGTGGACTCACTCATTCGAAGAGTATAAAGTCTTCTCTTCAAGAATATCTTGTTGTGAAGTGACTTGACTTCATATAATTTGGTGAGAGCATCCCAAATTTCTTTTGTTGCCTTTTTCTCTGCTACACTTGATAAAACTGAGTCAGCTAGTACCAAGTGTAAGTTTGCAACAGCATTGTTATCCATCTCCTTCCATTTTTCATCTGTAATTTCAGTGGGTCTACCTTCAATTGCTACCACGCAATTGTCTTTTCTCATAATGACTTTTATCTTCAATTTCCATATAGAAAAATTACTCCCACTGAATTTTGGAATTTCATACTTTGCTGCCATTTTTTTTATGTAGTAACTTGTAGCGGAAGAAAAAAAATGATCAATCAGCAACCTTTGACTCTGATACCACTGTTAGGTACCAGACAAATGACACAACAAAATATAGAGATGAAAAATTAGAAATTTATATAAAATATAGAAACAATTGAATAATTTTCTTTGAGAATTACAACTTCTCTCTATCATAAGGAGACTATAATAACACTCTCTCTTGACAAAAGGAGAACACACTTCTGTCTACATATATAGGAGAAAACTACTCAAAGAAATATTATGTTATTCTATCTGGATGACTTGATTGAAATGAATTAAAGAAAACTCAATTTATAGGTGAGTCTCTTCAATATGAACTATCCGTCAATTAGAGGTATATAATTATTCTCTTTTTCAAGCATTAAAATTCTAAGGTTATAAACTAGGATTGTTTATTACCTTTCATTTTATTAGTTATTATTTTATTTATTTATTTTCTAAAATTAGCTTTACTAATTTTTACAATCTCCCACTTAAAGCTTATTTTGATAAATTTTCAAAATTCTTGTTGCTCATGTATTCCACAGGCCGTATGAGGATCTACACCATTCAAACTTTTCTGTGTTGATTAGTTTTGTCATGGCATGTGTGTGTATATGCTTTCAGAGAGTGTGTGTGTATGCCGTTGCAAGGGAAGGAAAATAAGAAAAAGTTATGGGCTTGGCCCATCATTTTTTTTAAGGCTCTACAACCTCCCCATCTTTAAAAAAATTCAGTCCCCGAATTTCAAACATAAAAATACCTTAAGTTTCGAATAAATACGGATATTTGTCATGCATTATATTCTCAGGTTCCCAAGTTGCCTCTTCTTCTGAATGGTTCTTCCAGACCACTTTTATAGAAGCTACTTCTTTAGAGCGTAACTCTCTTACTTGTCGATCAATTATAGTAATAGGTTCTTCTTCAAATGATAGATCCTCTTTCAATTCCACTGATTCGGGAGTTAGTACATGAGATGGATCATGAAGATATTTACGTAACATAGAAACGTGAAATACTGGATGAATCATAGACAAATCAGGTGGTAATGCCAAGCGATACGCTATTGTGCCTACTCGTTCCAAGATCTCAAAAGCACCAATATAGCGAGGACTAAGCTTACCTTTTTTGCCAAACCTCATCACACTCTTCATAGGTGACATTCGAAGAAAAACTTGATCACCCACTAAGAATTCTAAGTTACGTCTCCTATGATCAGCGTAGGTCTTTTGTCTACTTTGAGCTGCTAACAAACGTTCCTTAATCACGCGAATTTTCTCAATCGCATCTTGTACCAAATTGGGTCCCAATAGTTTGGCCTAACCAACCTCAAACCATCCAACTGGTGATCTATATCGCCTTCCATAAAGAGTTTCAAATGGTGCCATTTGAATACTGGCTTGGTAGTTATTATTATAAGAAAACTCAATCAAAGGTAAGTAGCTGTCCCAATTTTCACCAAAATCTAAAATACAACATCTCAACATTTCTTCCAAAATTTAAATTGTTCTCTCAGATTGTCCGTCCGTCTGTGGATGAAAAGTTGTACTAAGATCTACTCTTGTTCCAAGCGCATTTTGAAAGGATTTCCAGAAATAAGAGTTAAATTGTGGCCCACGATCTGAGATAATAGACACAGGGGGCTCTATGAAGCTTGAATATCTCATCAACATAAAGCTTAGCATATCGGGTTGCAGTATAAGTAGTTTTCATAGGAAAAAAGTGAGTTGACTTCGTCATTCTATCTACTATCACTCAGACTGAATTGTAGCCCTTAAAACTACGAGGTAAACCTGTTACAAAATCCATGGTAATTCTCTCCCATTTCCATTCATGTATCTCAATATGTTGTAGCAATCATGCAGATTTTTTATGTTCAGCTTTAACTTGTGAACAAGTCAAGCAGTGAGAAACAAAAGTACTTACATCTTTTTTCATGCCTTCCCACCAAAATAATTGCTTCAAATCTTGGTATATCTTATTAGTGCCTGGATAAACGGTGTATTTAGAAATGTGAGCCTCCTCCATAATAGCTTTCTTTAAGTCATTATTATTTGGCACACATAAACGGTTACCACAACATAAAACACCTTGATCAAGAGAAAAATCTGAGTACTATCCATTGTGAACATCTTCCATTAGCTTTCTTAACTTTGGGTCATCACCTTGTGCAGACTTGATTTGTTTTATTAGAGAGGACTGAGATCGTACATAAGCTAGGAATGGCCCTGACCCTTCAAGCTTAAAGTATACACTCTCAGATTCTAACTTGTGAATCTCTTGCACTAAAGGTCTTCTTGATAAAGCAATGTGATTTAAACTACACATGAACTTTCTACTCAATGCATCAGCAACAACATTAGCCTTACTTGGATGGTATAAGATGGTACATCGTAATTCTTAAGCAACTCCATCCATCTACATTGTCTGAGGTTAAGATCTTTTTGTTGAAAGATGTACTTTAAGCTCTTGTGATCTGTATGAACTTCACATGTTTCACCATAAAGATAGTGTCTCCAAATCTTTAAGGCAAAAATTATTGCTGCCATTTCTAAATCATGAGTTGGGTAATTCTGCTCGTGCTTCTTAAGTTGTCTAGATGCATAGGCGATGACTCCACCATGCTGTATAAGAACACATCCAAGTCCTACCCGAGATGTATCACAATATACCGAATATCCTCCAGATCCTGAAGGTAAAACTAGAACTAGGGCAGTAGTCAAACACTTCTTAAGCTTTTGAAAGCTTTGTTCACATTCATCAGTCCATTGAAATTTTACATTCTTCTGAGTCAACTTAGTTAAAGTAGCTGATATTTTTGAGAAATCTTTGACAAAACGTCTATAGTAGCCTGCCAACCCTAAAAAGCTACGAATCTCTTCTACTGATGTAGGTCTTGTCCACTGTTGGACGGCTTTCACTTTCTTTGGATCCACTTTGATTTCATCTTTCGATACAACGTGGCCTAAGAATGCTACTTGGTCCAACTAAAACTCACACATAGAAAATTTTACATACAGTTTGTGATTTCTTAGAGTTTGCAAAATAACTCTTAGATGATGCTCATATTCTTCCTCACTCTTGGAATACAATAGAATCTATCTATTCTTAATATATAAAAGTAGATACATAAGTTTACCCACATTACTTTTAAAACATCTTTTTCTTTCTACTAATGCCATGTCAGCAACATCGCTTACTTGGCAAAATATTAGAATCAACCACTCAATTTTTGCCAAATCAACTATTATTTCCAAATCAGCAAAAAAAAAAATAAAATATACAAAAATTTGTAATAACATTTATAACCTACAAAGACATTCAATCCATATCTATATATTTATTTGGGTCTGTCTTTAGTAAGCTCAAGTGTTTTGAGCTTTTGTGATAAGCACAATAAAGAATTTATAAATATAACCCAAATGGGGGTTTAATAATAATTGTTAAATTTTTTATTTTACCACAAATATTTTTAAAATTCATTTAGCTACCTTCACCCTAAATTTGCTACCTTCATCCACTAACACACTCTCTACTATCAGCCATCAGCCATCAGCCGTTCTCTTCCCTACCAACAGTCATCAGCCACAACTCTCGTTCTCTTCCCTACTATCAGCCATCAGCCACAACAATAATCCATATCCACTGCCATCAGCTTCTCTTTCTCTTCCCTTTTCACAGAACCCACTGCCATCAACAATAATCCCTACCCACTGCCGTCAGCCTCTCTTTGTCTTCCCTTTTCACAGAACCCACTTCTACTTCCAATTTATTTGAGAATTCCCTTTTCAGCTTCAGAGTGCCGTCGTTCTTTCTGCCTTCATCGTGCACCACGTCTTCCCGTCGTCCTCAGCGCCGTCTCCCCCTTCATCGCTACACTTTAAGGGTTTCAATGGAGCCTCAGCCTCAAGTATGAAGTTATTTCATTTAGCTCATTTTTTTATCCTTCTATGTTCTGCTGCATGAATTTGTTTCGTTGAAGTCATTCAATTGAGTTTTGTTCTTCTTATTTCATTCAATTAGTGGTTTTGTTCGATTTACTTGGTTCTTAAAATTTCTAAGTTAGGGTTAAAAAATTTTGGTATTTATTTTTATGATTCTGATTTCAATTTCTGGGTTTATGTCTCTTTTCATGATGTTCTATTTTTTATTTGCTATTGCTGTTTTATTTCTGATCATGATTTCAATTTCTGGGTTTATGTTTCTACTCAAATCTGGTATTTGTTTCTATGATTCTGATTTCAATTTCTGGGTTTATGCTTCTAGTCATGCTGTTCTATTTTTTATTTATTATTGCTGTTTAATTTCTGTTCATAATTTTAATTTCTGAGTTTATGTTTCTATTCAAATTTAGTATTTGTTCTATTTTTTATTTGTTATTGTTGTTTGCTTTTTTTTAGTGTGTTTGTAAATTCAAAAATTAGTATTGTGATTCTTTTTGAAAATTCAATGGTTATTGGTTAGTTTTGCTTATTTGATTATAAATTGTACCTAATTAATGCTATTTTTTGGGTAATTAATGTTAGTCACTATAAATTGCAGGAAGCATCAAATAGTCAAAGACACAGAAGTGATCAAAATGTGCATAATGTTAGTGATCATGTGGATGAAGACGCAACTTCTGATGCGGTGGATATGGATCAATATCGCATAAAATCTTGGGAAGATATTGGTAAGATTGATTTCTCAGGTCTATCTATGAAAAATATTTGTCAATTGCACTTTGCTGATCTTGGCTTGGCATTCGAATTTTATAATTCATATGCCAAGACGAGGGATTTCAGTGTGCGAAAGAGTAGGAGTAGAATAGTTAATGAAAAAGTTAGAGAAAAAGCATATGTTTGTTCTTGTGAAGGGTATAGATTAGAAAAATGGAACCATATGAAAAATCGAGTTAGGGAGCCAAAACCAGAGACAAGATGTGGTTGTATGAGTAAACTTCATGTTTTCTTTGATGCAGTAACTGAGAGTTGGGTAGTGAGAGATTTTTGTGATGAACACAACTATGAGCTTGTTGTTCCAAAGTTAGCAAGAATGTTAAGATCTCACAAGAAAATGACTGAGCCTGACATTAGTCAAATGAACCATATGAAAGAGGTGGGGATCAGCATACCAAACATATTTGGGTCATTAGCTAGCCAGTGTGGTGGGTACGAGAACGTTAATTTTTCAATTAAGGATATGCACAATCAAGTTGCGAAGCAAAGAAGACAATTACCTGATGATTTAACCTCTGCAATGGCTTACCTGAAAACGCTAGCAGCAAGGGATCAAAACTTGTTCTATAGTGTTGAAAAGGGTAGAGAATGAGTGTTTCGGCAAATTTTTTGGTGTGATGGCCGGTGTCAGTTGGATTACGATCTGTTCGGGGATGTGCTAGCATTTGATGCCACATATAAGAAAAATAGATACAGATTGTCGGTGGTAATATTCTCGGGAGTTAACCACCATAATCAAATCGTTGTATTTGGTGCTGCGATAGTTTCGAATGAGAGGAAAAGCACCTATGTGTGGTTACTAAAACAACTTCTCATAGCAATGAAGGGAAAGACACCGACTTCAGTAATTACGGATGGTCATCCATCGATGGCTATCGCTATTCAGGAAGTGTTTCTGAATGCACATCATAGGTTATGTGCATGGCACTTGATGCGTAATGCAACAAGCAATATTCACAAACCTCAGATTACGAAAATGTTTACAAAGTTAATGCTAGGTGATTACGAACTTGGTGTGTTCGAACAAAAATGGGAGGAAATGGTTGGATTCTTTGGAGTGGAAGATCAGGAATGGATGTAGATATGTATGGGAAAAGAAACATGTGGGCTACCGCTCATATCCGAGGAAAATTCTTTGCTAGGTTTAGAACGACTTCGAGGTGTGAAAGTCTACATGCTGTCGTCAAAAAATGTGTTAAATCACGCCATAATTTGACAGAATTTGTTCACCACTTCCAGCATTATTTGAGCTACATGCAGCACAGAGAGGATTTGACATACTTTAATCATCAACTGGACAACCTGTGATGCAGACACACTTTCAACAATTAGAAAGGTCAGCAACTACCATTTATACCCGGCAAATTTTTATGTTGTTCCGTTCAATGCTCCACAAGGCCAGCACATTGAAGGTAATATATAAAAAGGAAACGAGTTCTTGCAAAATTTATCAGGTGTCAAAATTTTACAAGCCTAACATGATATGGCATGTGTCTTTTCATGGAGAGCAAGATGAATTTAAATGCTCATGCATGAGAATGGACTCCATAGGTATTCCATGTAGTGATATACTTGCTGTTTTGAGTTTTCTAGACATTGCAGAGCTGCCAAAATCATTAGTGCTTCGAAGATAGACTAGAAAAGCGAAGGAAGGCATTAGTGGGTATGATGGCATGGGCGGCTTGATGGAGGATTCCTTGACTATCAGTCGGCATGCATGTTTGGCACATTGGTGTAAACAAATTATGAACGAAGGGTGCCTAAAAGGAGATCTTTTTAATGAATCACGGGATGCATTGGTAAATATACTTTCATGTATTAGGGCTCATAGTGGGGACAATAACATGATGGAGGAGCATGCGGAATACATGTATGAAGACCTTGCAAAGAATGGAAGTACTGAGATAGAGACCACAAGGAAGCCTAAGCGTTGCAGCTACTGTCACAAGGGGGTCATAACATTGCTACGTGTTCCATGAGGAAAATGGATGAAAGGACTCCCCAATTTGATGATGACGCTGAGGAAAATACTGAGGGAGCAAGCGGTGGCTGTTCGAAATTAGAAGTTGCGACGGCGATGGTCGCAAGTTGTGGGTGGACGGAAGTGAGGGAGTGAGGGAGGAGCAGGAGCTTAGAGGAGCTCTGGACAGTGGCTGAGTGTGAAAGAGCCAGAGGCGCGTTTTGGTTAGTGCTGGAGTTAGGGTTCGGGGTTCCTCTACACAACCAAACGACGGTGTTTTAGCAAAACTAAAAAAACCGGCCAGATCACGGTTCGGTTTGACTGATCGGTTTCTGACCGGTTCAACGGTTCAATGACGGTTTTTAAAATTTGCGGTTTTGACATCTGACTGATTCGTTTTTTGCGTCGATTCACAATTTAACTGATTCTACCGGCTGGTTCTAATTGGTTTTCAGAACCTTGATTACTATACAGTTCAATTAGCTAGCCGAATTAATTAAAAATGTGGATTCAGTTTATTGTGGCTATTTAATACGCTTCTAGAAATGTGAAGTCAGTCTATTCGCTTCTAGAAATGTGGAATCAGTCTTTGTGGACTCAGTCTCTTGAATACACTTCTAGAAATGTGGAGTCAGTCTATTCGCGCTTAGAAATGTGGAGTTAGTCTATTTGCTTCTAGATTCGTGGAGTCAGTCTATCCGCATTTAGAAATGTGGAGTAACTATGCAGTTTTAACACTTTTATGCTTCCAAATTTGCTATATATATCCCCATATGTCAGATTTCTAATATGCAAACTAAAATTTCTCAAATCTATCTAAAAGTTTGTTTTAGATTGAAAATTTTAAATCTAAAACATGAATTTTTAATACTATATTCAAATCTTTTTATTTTTTTTATTATTATTATATAGAATCATGTGTAATTTAAAAGTCCGTCCTTGTGATGAGAAGGACAAAACCACATTAATCATGTTTTGGAATTCAATTTGGAAGGCATTAAGGATGGCCTCGGTGGAAGGTGTGTGGGCACCACCGGTGTGACACATGAGGATGAAGACGTTTTGGTCTTTTCAGCTCAAATGTCCATGAGTAACATTCCACCATCAGCTCCATGATCATCGTGATGGGACGAAGAAATCTCATTGTTCAAACTCTTATTGCTTTGGAACACCTTATCAGCCAACGTCTTCTTCGCGGCAACCATCCACAACCTCCATCTGAGAAAGAACAACACAAACCAAAGAGGGGAAAACGGAGGAATTCAATCGATACCAGAGATTTGTCTGAATCAAAAACGGAGGAAATCAAAACAAATAACTAACTTCTTTCTATGCATGCACCACAAAGACCATTGAGGGGGAAAAAAAGGAAAAGACAAAACATCACCCAGTTTTGAGAAACCCACAAACTTTCAGAGCAATGCTGCACACAACCTTTTAATTTTGAAAAAGAATTGATGATCTAATGTGAAATTCGCACTGCGTAATGTCGAAAAATATAAAATTCAGCTTTCAGAAGTTCACCTAATACGAAGAAGTTCAGAGCTAAATTAGCTGGTATAAGAACCCACATGCACCATGAGAAACACAGAAACAAAGTTACAATCTTTTTGAAATTGAATAAAATGGTTGAATTGGGATTAAGAGACAGACAGAGAGAATCCAATGAAACCAGCTGCCAGAAACAATCTGAATTTGAAAACCCGTTTGAGATTAATAAAAAAGAGAAACAGTTATTCAAAAACTCACCTCTCAGAAGCAGAGAATGCAAAAGAGGAATATCAAATCAAACAAAGAGGAACCTCTGCAATGAACCATGCATTCAAAAATCAAAATTGAGAAGAAAGATAACGACTTTAACACTCAGCTGCGCAAACAATACACACAAGGAAAAAAAATATGAAGCATTGAAAGATTGGAACTTGAAATTCGGGAATTGACCGAATTGCCCTCTTTACTTAAACAGGGCAAAAAGGGGAAATACCAAAATTAGAACTTGGAAGAAATCAAATCCAAATCCAAATTAAAAAGGCAGTTCACAATTATAATCAAATATAAAAAAAAAAAAAAAAAACAATGGATGAATCGTGAAATACCGTTCACGGTATGAATGACTCACCGGATTCAGGAAGCTTTGACATATTCAGATAAAATCTCCATAAGCTCAGCTACAACAACAGCTGAATCCACATAAAACAACCCAAAACAAAGATAAAAAAAACAATGGCTAAATAACAGACCCTGATGCAACAAAAAATATCCCATATAAAAAGTAGAGAAAACAAATTACTGAAACGGGGCAATAAAGACATAACAACAATAGGTGAAAAAACTTAAACATACCAAGAAACAACAGAGTAGAGAACCAAACATCATTTATTGTACGCATGAAAAATAAGAGACACATAATGCTTAACACTGTTCAATTCAATTTGCTTACGATGTTCTTTAAATTAGAAGTAAAAAAGAAAAGGTGATTACTGTACCACATAATACACTGCTTTCTACCAAAAAGAGACCAGAATAGATTACTAGCAAGAAAGAAAAAGATATATTGTAATGTGTCATATGTACTTCAAAAAATGTTAGTCAATCTTAAGCTCTTTACATGATTTTTGAATTGTCAAATATAGAAGAAACAAAAAAAAATCCATTACAAAAGAACCGTCTAAATGGCAAACCCTAAATTACTATGGAACTACCCAAATTGGTGGAGGATCAATCCTATTTGCACATTGCATGAGACTCTTAACACATTTCTCTTGAAGATTGAAAACACCCCAATCATGTCCACCATACATGTAGTCTAAAGTAATCTCTTCCCACCTATCATCTGTGAAGTAGATTGAGTTTGCTTCACATCCCAAGCAAGCTTTACAATCCATTCATACAGACTCATTAGCACCCAAGAACAGAACTTTATCATGTAAAGATCTCATCTTTTTCCACTTCTTGTCTTCAATATCAAGTTTATAAACAGTAAAATACTTTGTTCTATAAGGACAAATTAATGGTTGTGTATCCTCAGATGATAAAAGATCTCCTTCTTCTACTACCAACCCGTCATCATTCACAAAATTCCCAATAAACCTTGTCACCAGCAAGATTTCTTTTTCAGATACCACCAAGTACAAATTTCTTGAGAAGTTATCTCCTAAATATGGTTTCTCCTCTTTATAATTCGCCTCCACAGTTGGTGTTAAAAGAATCAATCTTTTAGGAATTTGTCCACAAATATTCCAAACTTCAACAGAACCATCTTGGGTCAAGGCATAAAGATAGTTGTTGCTGAACACAATGTCACAATAAGATTGCTTATCATCCGAGAGCTCAACCCAAGTTGCAGAATTGCAATAAGCAATCTTGTAGTTGGAACCATATATGATGGCAAGAATGTAGCTTGAAGGAGAGGAAGAACACATCATGATTGCTTTGACTATGAAGGTTTTCCTTAAGTATTCAGCGAAGTAAGAATATGTGACGGGGTGCAAGAATGAAAGGGGAAGAGGTGGTACGTTAATGGTAGTGGAAGAAGAAGAGTTTAGAAGAAGTGGAACTCCATTCTGATCCAAAAGTATAATCCAACCATGAGAAGAACCAACACACCATGCTCCAACATGACCCTTCAATATGTTTTTCCATTCATAAAGCTTTTTCTCTAATAAACTGAAGATGCTTCGGTCAACAGTTAAAGGATCATCATCATCATCAATGAGGTGTGTTTGTTGAATGCTTGGAAGAATAGCGTAGGGAACGGAGAGAGAAGGAGAAGCCATTGAAGTGTGAGTACTGTTTTTCACCGTACCCTTCTTTTTTGACACTGTTTAATTTGATGGAAGAGAACTTTGAGGATTAAGACTTTAAATAGACTAAGATATCTACATTAAAATAGGAAACTAAAATCTGATTAAATCTTAAAATATCATTAATGAGATAAAATATTGTTGAAAAAGATTAAAAAAGATCCGATAAAAAAATATATGAATCTTAACTAACATGGTCACATTATAGCAAGGGACAGTTGTTGTTGTCTGGGAGAGTTTTGGAGTCTCCTTCTCTGCTACCCTGTTTTGTGGTGCAGCAATGCCTTTGTCTTTCCAGTCTCCTCGTACTCTACTAGACTACTACCCTCATCATCGCCTCATTCTTGTGTTGGTAGTTGGTGTTGCTAGCGCTAGTTCAAATATATGATAAAAAAAAAAAAAATGTTAATCATTTAATATTTTTATTTTTAGAAAGAAGTATAATAAATTGGTAATGACAAAATAGATAATATATTTTTATTTTTTGTTTTATTTTTTAAATGAATTATAACAAATTGATAATGATAAAAATAGACATTGACATCAATTTTTGGCGCATATTGTTGTGAGATAAACCGCTTATGTAATTTAATCTCAATGTAAGCTTTCTTCTCTTCACATAATTAGGCCTCAAATAATAAATAGGTTCCATTTCAAAATTTCCATAGCTAAAAAGTAGTGAACTGATAGAATGTTTATCCATTTGAAATTTAACCATATTCATTCTAGAATAAGAATAGTTCAATGAAATATTCAAAATCTCAATGGCCAATATGCTGTGTGCATTGATCAAATCAAAGAGTTCATAGTAATGACAAAACATAAAATGAAACCAGTGGCCTCTTTCTGTCTCATCTAGTGAACATTATAATGCATTTATCTTTCTAGAAGTTACCAAGATTCAGAAGGAATAGAACTCTACCAAAGCTATCATAAAACCATGAAAATTGGATCATGACAACCAACAAAGCAGACCCTTGAAGAAGAGATGATGGTAACTTGAGCCAGGAGAGCTGTCTGTTGAGTTAGAACAAGTTTTCTCCACTTATTCCTCGGATCCACAGTTAAAGCTGCAAAATGCTTTGTTACCTCTGCAAGTTATCAAATGTCACTTAAGCATCTCAAATGTGGTTTTGAAGTCTCACTTCTGACAAAATCAGTAAAGATAATGTTCCAACATTTTATTGTGCATTGGAAAGCTAATTTGAAACTAAGATCAGTCTTCTGATTGGAACATGATAGTAAATGGGATGAAGCTTCTGATTGGAATATGATAGTAAATGGGATGAAGGTTCAGGACTGGAGGCTCGAATCCTACATTGAGAAAAGAACTGGATGAAGAAACATGGAACCACCTATTAAGAGATTTTTCATGCATAACTCCCTCCATTTGTGAGCTTGATCCTTTGCTCTCATCATTTATTTCCACCCCAGTTTTAGCTGACGAACAATTCAGTGAACAAGTACAACCTTCTCCATTGGAAGCTATCGAAATGCAAGAATGTATTAAGGAAGCAGCTCAGCAATTCTTACCATCATAAACACACAAAATTCAGAGAAATAAGTATTACAGAAGCATGTTGTAACTTTACATAAGGAGTCTACAAGCTAATAACTCCCACAGTAAAATATTAGCATGCAATCTAACAAATATTCTACCATCATCATTCTTCAATTTTATGGCACCTTAACAACAATAGGTGAAAAAACTTGAAACATACCAAGAACAACAGAGTAGAGAACCAAGCATGAATTGAAGTTCTGAGCAGCAGATCAGATTGAAGTTCAATTCAAAGTATTGATTGATAGTCAATAACACATATATTGAAAATTGAAAATATGAATACAAAGAATTTAAAAAGAATTGAGAAAAGCAGCCAAGGAAGAGAATAAAAAATACAAGAATAAAGGAGAGGATGCCACATCAGCAGTCAAATGCTGGGTTTTAAGATATTACCATAGACTATAGATAGATAGATAGATGCATCACGAAGGGGTTAGTCCTTCTCCAGTTCTCTTTGTCTTCAATACTTCACGCCGTCGCCTTCGCGCCTTCTCGTCCCAGCCACTCTCCGTTCGTCTCCTCCGTCGCCGTCGCTTCTTGCCGTCGTCGTTGCCTTCACGCTAGGTATAGTCATCTGTCCTCTACTCCTCGTCTGCTCTGTCCTGAATCCCAATTCAGTGTGATAAACCGGGAAAAACCAAAACCCTAATCTAACCATAACCCTAACCCTCTGAATCTCAAATCCCAATCAATTCTAATCGAAGAAGGATAAGCCATGAAGCTCTCCTTCTCGATCCCCTCGAAGTCCTCTTCCTCCTCCAATCCCATCAAACTCGACCACTCCTCCAAAAACGACGCCCCACCCTCCAAGCACTTCGTCACCGAATTCGACCCTTCCAAACCCCCAACTGAACAAACCGCCACCGTTATACCCCCGATCCAGAACGAATGGCGCCCCACCAAGAAGATGAAGAACCTCGAGCTTCCCATTACCGACCCCAACGCTGACCATCAATCCCTCGAATTCGAGCACGATTCCAATGCCGCGGATGCAGAACCCTGCACCGACATGTCCTACGGTCTCAACCTGCGACAAGCCGCCGAGAAAAATGGAAAAACCGGTGAACTCGCTGATGATGAGGATGATAGGGTTCCGCGGCAACGGCCGGAGGTGGCGTTGCTGCAGAAGTTTAAGGACGATTTGAAGCGGCTGCCTGATCACCAGGGGCTCGAGGAGTTTAATGATGTCCCTGTTGAGGGTTTCGGCAAGGCCTTGCTGGCCGGATATGGGTGGTCAGAAGGAATGGGAATAGGGCGGAATGCCAAGGAGGACGTTAAGATTGTGGAGTACAAGAGGAGGACTGCCAAGGAAGGGTTAGGATTTGTTGGCGATGATCGCGGTTCCGTTCGGAGCCAGAAGAAGGAGGAGAAGAAGAAAAGCAGGGAAGACAGTGGGAGAAATGATGCAGATTTTGTTAGTGAGAAGAAGATTGTGAGGATTATTGGGGGGAAAGATGCTGGATTGAAGGGTATTGTTGTGAGGAGAATTGGGGAGGATTGGATTGTTTTGAAGGTTTCAAGGAGTGGGGAAGAAGTGGAGGCTAGAGTGAGTGTGGATGATGTTGCTGAACTGGGATCTGCTGAGGAAGAGAGGTGCTTGAGGAAATTGAAGGAACTGAGGATTCGGCACAAGGGTGAAGATGATGGTAACAGGGAGAATGGTAGGGGTGACAAGGCTTCAAGGCATAAGCGTGAGAGAGAGCGAGGCGGAGTTGAGAAGACAACTCGAGTGAAAGCTAATGGGGGTGATCATAGGAAGGAAGATCAGCAGCGAGGAAGGAAACAGGTTTCTTGGCTCACAAGTCACATTCGAGTACGGGTTATTAGCCAGAACATTAAAGGAGGGCGGTTGTATTTGAAAAAGGCACAGGTTTTGGATGTTGTTGGGCCTTTGACTTGTGATATATCTATGGATGAGAGCAAAGAGATTGTTCAAGGAGTGTCCCAAGATATGCTGGAGACTGCGCTTCCTCGACGTGGGGGACCAGTTCTTGTGCTATCTGGTAAATATAAGGGCGCCTTTGGGAGCCTGGTTGAGAGGGATTTGGATCGGGAAGTTGGTGTTGTTCAGGATGCTGATACTCATGAGCTGCTCAATGTGAAGCTTGAACAGATTGCAGAGTATATAGGGGACCCTAGCTTATTAGGGCATTGATTTTGTTGTATCAATTGCAGTGTATAATAAACATTGATTAGAACAACAGACCATATACAGTTCCAAAATTCTATTTTCTTATTTTGCATACATTGTTGAATAAGAAAGCAATGTACTCTTCATCATCATGATTATCAAAATGGCGAGCTTTTCTTGGTTAAGTTTTATGATATGGAAGCTTGTGTGCTCTTTTATTGTATCTTTTTACGTGCTTAACTGAAGAGTTAGTATGTTTGATTGTGTATTTGTGTGTCGAACTTTTTATATAAAAAAACAATGTCATATATTAAACTTTAGTTGTACTTTATAATTTGAACTTTGCAATTGGGGTTGGAATGCTTAGATTGATGCTGGATATATTAGATAATATTTTTAAAAAAAATTTCTGATAATAGGTAAACTCGTAGCTCTAAGAGTTCACGAGTTTGATAACCTTACTCTTCTTGAATTAGTTGAACAGAATCAAGAACACATACATCATAGAGGATCCTTTTGATGATCTTCATCAGCTAGCTGAGTTCATTCTTGAAGCTTCACCAGGAGGAAAACCTGAAGATGAAGTAATGGTTGATTGAAGCACTCTATTTCCTTCTAGAGAGTAAAATTTTGACAGTCACTTGTTAGCATTCAGATGGTCCTTTATGACAAAAACAGCTCTTCTATTGTCAAAATGATTCCATTTGGCAAAAAGATGGTACATGGACACTTCATGAATAAGTAAGTTTGAAGTTGCATTAATTTATAGCTTCCAAGAATGCAAAAACTTGATTTAGAATCTTTGCCTCTTAGTTAATTTATTATAACAGGAAAAAATGCTTTTTTTTTTCCTTTAAAATAAAATATTGTTGGCATGTCAGCTATATGTTGTCTTAATTTGTGACGTGACTTGGTAATTATTTTTCTGAAAAATGCTTCATTTTCAATTGATATTCTAAGGGATACAGTTGTACTTTTTGGCTTCAATTTATTGTTCCTTCATGGTTTCTTAGAGTTTTTCTCCCAAATATGCACATGATAGTAGAGTTATTTTACTTATTCTATATTGGTGTATAATTGAAATTCAGTACTTTGTTTTTTTTTTTTTTTTTTTCTAGTTTAGTAGAGGTATTCTATCTTGGTTCCTGTGAGGGTTCTTCTTCTTTTCTATTTTTTTATGAAGAGGAGGGTTTCTGTGTAACTCTGTTAAAGATAATACAATACAAGAACTGGTTACCTGATACTTGAGCTTTTAAAAGTTTGGCAATCATTGTAGACTAGTTTGGAGATGGATGACGATGCTATAGATGGATAACTATACCGGTTTTTACCTTATCTGATTTCTGTTTTTGTGGATAGTTTATGGAGATTTGATTCATCTTCATATCACCAAGTGAGTACATGGACCCTTTTGATCATATTAACCTATTGGTGCCCCAAAAATTTACGGGTACCATATATTAACTTTTATCTGGTTAAGTATTTAATCGTTTTATTCTTGTTGGGTTTTAGGTTTGCGGACTTATTAATTCCATTGGACATGAGTATGTGGTTGCACTGAATAGTTACCAGAAACATGTTGATGAGCCTGTTCATGCTTTCTCCTTTATCAACATTGCTCTCACGGTTGACTAACAATGACCATGCTACTATTCGATCAGCCATTGTATCTCGAATTCCTGAGTTGGTTGAACTAAGCAGGTGATCCTTCTTTATGCTACATTTGTGGTTTGTTTATTTCTATTTATGTTGCCTAAATATTCCTTGTTTACATTTATTTGCAACCAGGGAGAGCACATTTCATATGGTTCAGTCATTTTAATGATGAAAATTCTCAAATCATCACTGAACTTCACTCTCATCCAAGAAGTTTCCTTTATTAAAAGACACTCATTGAGCTTCACTTGTTTGGCACCCTAGACTTGTCTAATTAAGTGATTATATAGAGAATATATCTAATTTCCTCAAATACATTTGTGTACCTGATGATCTTATTGAGCGTTACCTAGAGGTGAATTCTTGTACCAATGTTTTTGCTTTGACAAGATAAATTGAATTTTTCTTATCTTATAATGATTAGTTGTGGCGGGAACTTAGTTTATTGTTTTCTTGGTTTGATTTTGAAGTTACTATGCCAGTATAAAGGTGGTTCAGTTCTCAAGTTTCTTGAAAAGTTTGATAGCTATTGTGTGGAACATTGTTTACACCTATGCCAACAATATGGAATTATAGATACTGCTGCATTCTTACCAGAAAGGGTTGGTGATGTGGGTAGAAGCTCTTGTACTTACACTCCGATTTGAATGATAAGTTTGTTGAAGGTGATGCTGCTGTGGAAGCTGTAGTCTTAAAGTGTTCCTTGCGTGGTTCTTCCTATACAGAAGTTTTCAACAGTGTCTTAAGAATGAAAGATGTTTGTATACCTGTTTCTGAGATTTTAAAGATGCAACTGTGTTTTGATGATTTTGCTTATATATTTGTAAGGTTAAGTATTCGAACATGTTTTATGGTCATTAATCCGACCGGTAAATGAGATGCTCAATTTACTACGTGCCTGTATTGGTCTTCGTCCGCAGAACACCCCCCGACTAAATCCTGAGGAGGCAGAAGCTCATTGGTTTTTAAACTACTTGACTCATAAGATTAATATCAATATGCTTTTCCTTTCTTGCTCGTGTTTTTATTTATTAGTTGATTTTTAGCTTAGTTACAAAGTGCATAATAGAAGTGAAAAGTTGTATTATTTGATATTAACTACCTTTTGGTTATCATTCAGATTGTGAGCCATTGATGGATTCAAATGTTGAAGAGAGACCATATGAAAGAAAAGATTATTTTGGGATGCTAGATGGATCAGAAAATTCACCACTGGATAATGAAAGCTATAAGAGCAGATGGAAAATCTCAAAGTCTCATAATGGTCATATTATGAGAAAACTGCTAAGCCAGTTTATCAAAGAAATTGTTGAAGGATTGATAGGTTTTGTTCATCTTCCAACTATCATGTCTAAACTGCTGTCTGATAATAGAAGTCAAGAATTTGGGGATTATAAATTTACCATATTGGGCATGCTGGTTCAAAACTATGTGTTCCTGAAAATTCACTTATTGAAGGTTCAAAGAAATTTTGTCCTAAGTTGCTTCCATAAACATGGCAATATGTCTGCTATGAGTTTACTCAAGAAAGGGGCCTCTCAAAGAAATTTTACTTTATTTCTTTTCATCCATTGGTTAACTAGTTCTGTTAATGAATGCATGCTGGTGAACAACTTGTTCGTGTTAACAATTGATAATCATTTCATGGTACCTGAAAAACCATCCACAAAATGAGAGGACTATTTTGTCAGATATTTATAGGGCAAAAATGACGGTTTGATCCATATCACAGAGATTCAACAAAGTTTTATATTGGCAATCGGAAACCTAATACCCTCTTCTTTTATCGGGACTTGGAACCGGTTATGTAACTTTTGCAACAAGCTTGACATAGGCATAGTTGGCTAAAATGTCGAATTACTTTTAAATACATTGATTTTTGGAATTTACAACTGTCTAACCGACAGTTACTATTTATTACTTTTCTTATAATCTTATCAGAACAATTCGATACAAGGATAATGCACAAGGCAGCAGCAATTTAATGTGATGAAACATAGACGACATTTTCTTTTTTTCCGTGTGCCTGGGGTATATTACACTTGACGTGCAAATACAAAATAATGTTATCAATTCAACACAATTAACAGTAAACTAATTAAACAGCATTGATATAATTAAATTGGAAATTACATGACTGAGTCCAATCCATCAATCCAATGTGAGTGTTTCCAACTCATAATTGTTGATGCAAAATCTCCACCGTTCAAAACCATCACCTCATGAACTTTTCAATGGCCTCCAGCAGAAATCCCAACCAATAAATTTCTGTAACTCATGACTCAGCCTTTTGTCTTCAATCATCTATATACCTAACCAAATAAACATGCTATATTTATTAAGTTTAACTAAGTCCCGTAAGGAATAAAAATCTCATGAACAAACAAGACTAATGCTTTTATAGACTTCTGAGCTTATTATAAATGGAAAATGACTATCAATCAAATGCTTAGTAATCAAATACTCCAGAAACTGCATATGAAATAAGTACTTGTGTGAATGAAAGGTTGTCTTCAAATAAAAGCTATTTTGATTGCTTATATATTTCAATACACACAACAAATGAGTAAACCATTACAAAAATTAGTTTGTTGACAAAAATTGATCCTTCAAAGATTGAGAATTACACCTTAGTCTCCAAAAGATTGGTTCTGCTTGACTTTTCCACACAAAATGAAGACCATTTTGCTAGCAAACTAATATTTCGATGGTCAAATGCTAGATAATAAAAAAATAAGGATAACCCACTAATTTAGTACCCGAAAGATTATGACACTTACAATTTAGCTCCTAAATACAAATAAATTAAACATACCTAAGATAGACAATGTCTAACAAAATACCCCAAAGTCAAAGCAGCAAATTGGACATTTTGGGACATTTTGCCAAATGTTCATATTTGGAGGATTATGTGTGTATTTCTTTATTCAGAGGCTAAATTTGTGAGATTTCATCCACAATCCACATCATTTTTGAACTCAAACAATGACCGTGCATATATCACAAGATAATACAAAAAATAACCAAAACCTTAGGAGCAACAGCTAAAATGGTTCAAAATTAGAAGTACCTGAGCAAGAAAAGAATGACATCAAAAGAAAAGGACGAAGAAGACGGCGCTGTTGCAGAAGACAAGGAAGGCTTTTCATTCCTCAATTCCTTAACAAGAGCAGCAAGTGATTCTGGGTTAACCCCAAGATCACAGAGAGCAATAAGAACAGAGAGCGTGTGACGGTCAAGGCCAGTGTCGAGTATATTCGACATTTGAAATGCCAGATCAAGAGATTCTCGTGCAGTTCGTGAAGCTTCCGGATCCATGCCTGAAACAAGGTTACGAGAACCGAACCGGTCAGTAAATCATGAAATTATGGTAAATTACTAATCAACTTCATGAAGCATGAAGCAAACTCAATGCAGCAATTGACAGAGTAGTAAGTCTTACCAGGGACAAGGGAAGGCAACAACCACGGCGGAGAGGAAAGCGTGTCGCAGAGTTGCTGGCGGCAGCGATGCGGGTAGGTGGCAACGAAGTGTTGAACGGAGTAGCGATGCGCAAGGAGAGCAACAAGGCCGGAGGCAGCGACTCTGACGGAGTGTCGGACAGGAAAGAAGGACGTTTGCACCGGTAGAAAGTAGCAGAACAGCCGCCACCAAGGTTAGGGGAGTTGGGTTTCCAATGATTTAGAATTTTAAGTTTTTTTTTTTCCTAAGATCTGTTTATTGTTGCAATCTCAATATAATAAAGATGGTTAATATTGCTATTAATATTATATGTAAAGAGTAATAGAAAATAGAATTTAAAATACTTATAAAATAAAAGAAGAGAAAGAATTGTAGTAGAAATATAAGAAGAAGAGTATTTGATTGCAGCATAAAATAAGATTGATTTATTTGTATGAAAAGGAAGGGAGAATAGTATTTTGTTATTGCTTGTAGTGTATTTCCATTCAGAGGCTTAAGCCTCTATTTATACACGTACATGAGAAAACTTTTCAAGTTCATATTAAATGTGGTCTTCTAAGTCATCCTTGAGAAACTACACCTCATGGAAAATGGGCATCCACGTAAGGTGTGATAGAATCCTTATCACAACACTCCCCTTGGATGACCATTTAGGATTATTGCCTCGTTAAAACCTTACTAAAGAAAAATCCAGTGGGAAAAAACCTTAGTAAAGGAAAAAGAGTACAATATCCTTTAGTGATGGGGACTGCCTCATTAAAAACCTTGTCAAGAAAAACCCAATGGGAAAAAAACCTGACCAAGAAAAAAAGAGTACAGTCTCCCCCTCTTGCCGACATCATTTAATGTCTCAAAATCGGCGCATCCCAATCTCATGTACCACTCTTTCAAAGGAGGATTTTGGGAGTGACTTTGTGAACAAATCTGCCAGATTGTCACTTGAGCGGATCTGTTGGACATCAATTGTCCCCTCATTTTGAAGATCATGAGTGAAGAAGAATTTGGGAGAAATATGCTTTGTTTTATCACCTTTGATATATCCGCCTTTAAGTTGAGCAATGCATGCTGTATTATCCTCAAACAGGACATTTGGAGCTATCTTATGATCAATCAGTCCACATGATGACAGAATATATTGGATCAAACTCCAGAGCCAAAAACACTCGCGACTTGCTTCATGAATCGCTAGTATTTCAGCATGATTAGAGGATGTTGCAGCAATCGTCTGTTTCGTGGATCTCCATTTGTGTGGATCAGACAAGTAGCCAGCATCTGCATAGCCAACTAGTTGTGACTTGGATCCATAGGGATAAAACAATCCCATATCAATCGTCCCATGAAGATATCGAAAGATTTGCTTGATTCCACTCCAATGTCTTCTGGTTGGAGAGGAACTATACCTTGCTA
>NC_029793.2:12265754-12271476 GCF_000816755.2 Arachis ipaensis | reverse complement strand
TAAGTCGGGCTTTATAGTGCACAACTTCATTTTTCTCATTTCGTTTTCTCACAAATACCCACCTATATCCAACAGGTTTTTCATCTTCTGGTGTACGGACTACAGGTCCAAAGACTTCACGTTTTGCAAGTGAGTCTAATTCAGCCTTCATGGCTTCTTTTCATTTTTGCCAATCATTCCTTTGTCGACATTCTTCAACTGATCTTGGCTCAAGATCCTTACTCTCATGCATGATATTTAATGCCACATTATATGCAAATATTTCATTGATAATTATCTTATTTCGGTCCCATTTCTCTCCTGTAAAGACATAATTTATCGAGATCTCATCATTTTCACAATTTTCAGGTACCTGAACGTCTTCTGGCGTTATATCAGAATTTTGGACAACTACAGGTGTCTCTACTATGTCTTTTCCAACAGGAATATTATTTACCTCTTTTCTCTTTCGAGAATTTTTGTCTTTGGAACCGACAGGCCTGCCACGCTTCTGGCATAAATTTGCTTCAGTGGCTATTTGTCCTACTGGGACACCAATTCGAATTGAGGCATTTTCCGCCCTGCCACGCTTCTGGCGTGAATTTGCTTCAGTGGCTACTTGTCCTACTGGGACATCAATTCGAATTGGGGCATTTTCCGCTGGTATATAAGATTTAGTTATCCTCTTTGTATCAGAAAATGCATCAGGCAATTCATTTGCTATTCTTTGCAAATGTATAATCTTTTGAACTTCTAGTTCACATTGCCATGATCGAGGATCTAAATGCATCAAAAATAATGCTTTCCAATTAATTTCCTTTTCAGGAAGTTTATTCACTCCCCCTAATGTTTGAAATTTTGATTCATCAAAATGACAATCCGCAAACCCCGTCTAATAAGCGATTCTGCTAACCCATTTTGCGTGTGAACATAAGCTACTGGATGTTCAACACTTATTCCATTAGCCATACAATAAGCATCAAAAGTTTGGGAAGTAAATTCACCAGCATTATCAAGACGAATTGCTTTAACTGGATTATCTGGAAATTGTGCTTTTAATCGAATAATTTGAGCCAATAATCTCGCAAACGCCAGGTTGCGAGAAGATAATAAGCACACATGTGACCATCTTAAAGATGCGTCTATTAGGACCATAAAATATCTAAAAGATCCACATGGTGGATGAATAGGTCCACATATATCACCTTAAATCCTTTCTAGAAATTCAGGGGACTCAAATCCAATCTTTACTGGTGATGGCCTTAAAATTAACTTCCCTTGAGAACATGCAGCACAACAAAATTCACTAGATTTAAGAATCTTCTGGTTCTTTAGTGAATGTCCATGAGAGTTTTCAATAATTCTCCTCATCATGGTTGTTCCCCGGATGACCCAATCTATCATGCCAAGTTATGAATTCATTTGGGCTAGTAAACTTCTGGTTTATAATGGCATGTGATTCAATTGCACTAATCTTGGTATAATATAACCCGGATGAAAGTGAGGGTAATTTTTCTAATATAATCTTTTTATTTAAATCATGAGTTGTGATACATAAATACTCATGATTTTCCTCATTCATCGTTTCAATATGATATCCATTTCGGCGAATATCTTTGAAACTCAACAAGTTTCTCAGGGACTTGGTAGATAATAGTGCATTATTTATTATAAATTTTGTTCCTCCAGGAAACAAAATTATAGCTCTTCCGGAGCCTTTTATCACATTGCCTGAGCCAATGATAGTATTAACATATTCCTCTTTTGGCACAATATGGGTAAAATATATATTACTTTTAAGAATTGTGTGCGAACTTGCACTATCTGCAAGGCAAATATCTTCAGAATATGTCCTTGCCATTTTTCTTCAAAGAACAAATGATAATAATGATAAAATAAGTAGAAGTACATGCACAGTAAAATTATTCACATGAATACTTAACAAACACATATATTAAACTATTCCATCATTAATCAAATGGCCAATATTTCCTTCAAGATCCTCAAAGAAATTAGATACATCATAATGAGTGGTGGAATTTTCATCATTTGAAACAAAATTTGTTTCCTTTTCTTTGTCAGCCTTTTTCAAGAATGCTTGAAAAAGATCAACTAGGTGCCTTGGGGTACGACAGGTACGTGACCAATGGCCCTTTCCACCACAACGGAAGCATTTATCCTTAATTGATTTACTTTGCCCATTGTTTCTTTCTTTATCCCACTTCTGGTGAGATCTTTTCTTATGAACATAATTTCTTTTTCTTCCATAATTTTTTTTTGTTACCAAAATCTTGCCATTTACCTCTTCTGGGGTTATAATTTGCCGCATTTACTTCAGAAAATGGGGCGGCGCCAGCTGGGCGCGCTTCATAATTTCTTAAGAGCAACTCATTGTTGCGTTCAGCAACAAGAAAGCAAGAGCTCAAAAAATTTTAAATTCTTTTTCTCGATACTGCTGCTGCAGGAGCACATTCGAGGCATGGAAGGTCAAGAAAATTTTTTTTTCTAATATATCGGGCATGAGGAAGTATCACCGTCTTTTCATGATTATACCTTTTTTCAGGGTCTTTCCACAGATCTGCAGGATCTTTTAATGTGGGATATTCATTTTTCAATCATACTTCAGGATGATGACGAAGGAAAATCATGGATTTGGCTTTATCCTTCTGGGATGTATTATTTTCAGCCTTAATGGTATCTTCAAGATCCATTGAATCAAGATGGATTTCAGCGTCTAATATTCATGATAAATAATTGTTTCCAGATATATTAAGAGCATTAAATTCAAGATGAAAGAGCTTCGACATAATGAAAATTTGTTACCTGGAGTCTTCCTAAAATTTCTTAGAGCTTCGTGCTGATAACGTGTTGTGAAATAAAAGATATATATATAATAGAGATGTACAAATAGAAGACTCTAGTATTAAAATAATTAGCCCAATAATAATTTATATATATATAATAATATTATATGTTGTAATGTGTATATATATACAAAGATAGAAAGAAGTATTAAAAATAAAGAGAGAGAGAATCGCATCTGTTTATTGTTGCAATCTCAATATAATAAAGATGGTTAATATTGCTATTAATATTATATGTAAAGAGTAATAGAAAATAGAATTTAAAATACTTATAAAATAAAAGAAGAGAAAGAATTGTAGTAGAAATATAAGAAGAAGAGTATTTGATTGTAGCATAAAATAAGATTGATTTATTTATATGAAAAGGAAGGGAGAATAGTATTTTGTTATTGCTTGTAGTGTATTTCCATTCAGAGGCTTAAGCCTCTATTTATACACGTACATGAGAAAGCTTTTCAAGTTCATATTAAATGTGGTCTTCTAAGTCATCCTTGAGAAACTACACCTCATGGAAAATGGGCATCCACGTAAGGTGTGATAGAATCCTTATCACAACAATTCAACCGATTTACCTATTTCTTCGGGTTTATTATTTTTTAAACCAATTCAATATTAGTTATTTATAGAAAAAGAAGTAGGGGTGACAGTAGAACATGTGGGGCGTATTTTTGTCCTATTTGACTCCGTTTTGTCTTACAATAAATTGCATCCAATCTATTACTTACTGTAGGTAGTAAAAAAGGATTTTTTTTTTTGTGACTAAACAAGGAAAGAAACAAAGCAAAAACTATTCTAAATCCGAGCGGATGATTCGTTGGAGATCAATACTAGGCTCAGACCAAATAACATGATTAGAGTTACTCTTGGCACCATATTTAGCCATCCAATCCGCAGCTCTATTTGCTTCTCGGGACACCCATTCAACGTGAACAAGCCAAGGACGAGATAAAAGCTCCTGAATCTTGTGAACCAAATCTGTTACTTCAGATGGATACCCACTTGTAAGCTCATGCATGATGGGCAGAATGTCAAGGCAATCTGTTTCACATATAATATCCCTCAAACCGCAATCCCGCTCACAACCAGTTCCAATTACTGTTGGCATTCCAATTTAATATTTTCTTTAATAACCATCTGTAACCCTCCCTTGCACTATACTTTTTTGTTGCTGCAGGCCACCACTCCCACTGTGGCTCCAACTCAGTCAAACTAGGATATCTCAGACCACAAATAAACTGCTTAATCTCATGCGGAATAGGCGTGGTAAGACTATCAACCTCCCAAGACACCCCTTTCCACAAGTTAGCCACCATGAAATCTGATTCAGAAATATGTACATAAGGAACAAGGTTGCAAAGCTTACCAAAAGGAGTCCACTCATCATACCAAACTGATTTGTGGACATCTCCAATATTCCAATGAAGCCCTTCCTTGAGATGCTCATAGGCACTAACAATGTTCTTCCAGGTAGCCGATGAAGAATTTCTACTATTTCCGTTCATACCAGATTGATTCCTGAGATATTTATGCTTCAAAGCCTGCACCCATAACTTCTCACTATTATTTAGACAATCCCATACCAACTTTCCTAGAAGCGCCATGTTAGCACAGGAAGTATCCCTAATACCCAATCTTCCTGCCTTTTTAGGAGTTATGGCGACCTCCCATCTGACCAGAGGCAGCCCTTTTCCAGTCGCTTGGCCTTTCCACAAGAATTGTCTCATCAAGGAATCAATTTTATTACATGCATACTTCGGGAGAAGAGAAATTTGCTTTTCATAAACTGGGATAGAGGCCATAACCGATTTAACAAGACAAAGCCTCCCTGCCTTATTCAGTAGGCGTCCTTTCCAACTGGAGAGCTTTCTCGAAATTTTTTCAATAATCTCCTGAGCCGTCTTCCTGGAAGCTCTGGCATGACCGATGTTAATTCCCAGGTATTTACCCAAATCATTGCAGAACCGGATGTTAGAGACCCCTGAGAGAACCTCTTTTCTCCCAAAAGGACCAACCTCAGCTGAAGTCCCTAACGAGATAATGAAGATCCACCATCATATCCCCCTGAGCCTTGCTTGTCCTTGTCCAGTTGTTGTCTGGTCTGTCTGTGTCCCTCCACTGACAACCCTTCCAATTGACTCCTCTAAAATTGTTCATTTATTTTAGAAAAAAAAAAGTAACGCCATCTAAATTATTGATAATATAAATAATTTTGATAATTTTAAATAAATAAATGCATTAAAAAAATCAAAACATTAACTATTAAAACACTAAAAAGAAAAAAACGCGCCCACTTTACAAAGATAGCTCGCAAAATTAATTTTCTGCAAAACTAAATACCTAAACAATAAATTTTATATTGAGTAAAAAATGATGAAGAGGATACAAACATTGAAGACGCTAGTAGATACTGAACAAAAAAATGGTAATTACATAGATGACGAAATTATTAAGTGAAACGAGCATGCTGGTTTCATCTATGGACACTACGATGATGGTGTTCCAGACGAGCAAGCTAAACATGGAGGTGTTACTTTCTAAAACTAAAACGGTAGATTTATCAAAAGAAACAAATGAGTTGACGATCACAATGATACCACCATAGAAAGGTAATTTTTTTATTGAATAATTTTAAATTTCACTGCAATATATTTGATAATATTTTACTCAATATATTACTTTTTTTTATATTTGCAGAAGATTGTCAATTGAATTCTCAAAACATGGAAAAGATCTAAATTGCACAACACAATTCTACATTAATTATTTTTTTCAGGTATGTTTATAACAATTATATTTGTACTCTTATTTTAATGCTCTTATTTTTGTATGTTTATAACAATTATATTTAGAATTTTATTATTTATTTTGTTCAGGCCCAT
>NC_029793.2:12253095-12265119 GCF_000816755.2 Arachis ipaensis | reverse complement strand
TAACCAAAAAAAAAAAAACCAAAATTGGGCATGGAATTTGACACAGTACTAGACTACTAGAAGCTAAGACTTCTGGAAAAATTATGGTGGAATGATGGGTTTTGATGTTCGACAATTGTATGCAAATAAATGCAAGGTTGATAATTTTATAAGTAATTTTAGATTTATTTGTGCAAAAAAAGACCAACGAAGGCCAGATAAACGGGATCATTTAAGAAGGTAGATTCTTTTTATAGACACAATCAAGATGATGATGTTTCAAATATTTTGAATGTAAAAAAAATCGTTAATAGTTGTTCAGATGGAGATGCGTTAGAAAGATTATTTGAAAATGTGAAAAGGTTAAAAAAAAGGAAGGATGAAAAAGTAGAAAAAGACTCAAGAGTTGAGTTGAAAAACAATCAAACAAGAGAATGGTGGTCAACAAAAAAAATTCCACCCAAAATTGTCCGGTTGTAATATTTTTCATTCCTTATTATCATTTCTTTAACATTTTTAAAACTCATTGAAGTTTTTTTCTGTATTATTATTTTTCTTATAATAGTATTTATATTGCAAATTGAAAATCAAGTTATTTTACCACTTCAATCATGGAATCAAATTATAACACCAAATGGAGTGAAGTTACAACACCAAATTTAGATAGCTAAATGATAGAATTAAAAATTATTTATTTAAACTTTGTAATTTTTTTTTTGAATTTATAACGAATGACTTTAAGAAATTTGAGATGATTATTTTGTTTATATTTTTTATTATTTGTCTATCCTAATGATAATATATTTTTTTAACCAGTCATACATTTAAATTTAAACTACAAAATTAGACATTATATTAAAATAAAAATAAAAAAAATTTTTGACCCAATTTAAATTAATTAATTTTATTTTTTTATCAGATTTTTCAAGAAATTATTCAGGATTCAAAAAAGATAAAAGATTACTAGAGATCACTATTAATCTCTTTCATGACAAAACTTTAAATGTAGGTTATAGAAGACAAAAATAAAAAAGAAGAAGATAACCAAAATAACAACAATATCATGAAAGAACATGATAATAAATAAAAAGAGAATTAAATATTGTAAAAAATAGAACCGAAAATAATTTTTTTTGTTGAAGAAAAAGAAAGAAAAAACTAAATAAAATAGAAAGAAGATGAAATTAAAAGAAATCACGCGGTCTCGAAAGCTACTGCTAGTACAATTTTTCAAGGTTCTTTTAATGTATTTATTTATTTAAGATGATCAGAATTATTTATATTATCAATGGCTTAGATTGTGTTACTTTTCTCTCTAAAGTAAATGAACAACTTCAGAGGAGCCAAATCCAGTAAAAAATTACACCCTAATCCGCCCTATCGCTATCTGCCTCTATTACTGAACTATCTATCTATTTATTCTTAATATATAAAAGTTGATTCATAAGTTTATCTACATTACTTTTAAAACATCTTTTTATTTCTACTAATGCCATGTCAGCAACATCGCTTACTTGACAAAATATTAGAATCAACCACTCAATTTTTGCTAAATCAATTATTATTTCTAAATCAGCAAAAAAAAAATACAAGAATTTGTAATCAAATTTATAACCTACAAAAACATTGAATCCAAATTCATATATTTATTATATCTCACCGTTATAAACAATACAATAAATTTATAACTCCAATAATTAATTTATTAATTTCTATAAATAACTCATTAAATATAATAAACATTCATATTATAAATGTAATAATAATATTATTAATCATAATAAATTTTATATTACAAATATTCAAATTCCATACTATTTGAACTACTTATATAAGTCTCTTATCACTATTCCTTCAAATAACATCAAATTTAGCACAAAAAAAATTATTTTCGAACTACACAACATCTCAAACTTACTCAATGGAGCATCATTCTTTACACAATATCACCAAACAAAAAGACAATTAGTTTATCAAAGTTCGTGTGGTTCATCTATGAAAAACATTAATATCCATAAATGAAAAAGAGTTTCTTTGCTTAGAAATGATTATATTAAATGAAAAATACAAAACAAATATATTTATTATATTTTTAAATTAAATTTACAAAAAAATACTTTAATTATTTTTGTTTTTATATTTTTGTATTATTTAAAATATAATCAATTAAAATTGTTTTCCCTCACTTCCTTTATTAATATAGTTAATAGTAAATAAAATAAAAAAAATTATGATTAGATGCATCTTTATCATTTTATTTTTATTTTTGTATTAAATTATTAATCATTATTTACATCATTGCATTATTTTTATCGAAGCATCCACATATTTACATTTGAATTATATTAAGCATAAATAAATAATTGGAAGAAGTGCTCTACTATTTAAATCAATCATCCAATAACTTAATTTCCTGACTAAATCATTGATCGCATTACTATATAAGTATCCAACTATAATCAACCCAAATTTTTATATGCAAGAATAAATATAAAATATATACGGCAAGATAGTTTTCGTGAATTTTTTCTTAGCATAAAGATTTCGAAGAGCCTTCTCTCCTTTGAGAGGAATTTTTTGTAAAAAATAAAATTAGGTGAAGAAATTTTTTATTAAATTCAGACTAAAAATATGCATTACACATTATATATATTTTGTCAATTTTTTTGGTCAAAAAATAAATTTCACTTTTCATCAGAATTTTTCTCTTCTTTCTAGTATTATTCTCTTATCAAATTGTTTAAGAAAGATCCTTCTGCCTCCCATTTATTTAAAAAAAAAAAAAAGAAAGAAAAAAACACTAAATTCAAGAGAAACTTTGATCTTTTCAATTTCTAACTCAATGTATTCTTGAGTGAACCTATCCCACTCATGCTACTTATTTTTTATTTATCTCTCTTTTTTGTAACGAACTCCTAAAGTCAAAGTGCTCTCATCACTCATGTAGTTATTTTGATTCCCTCTTCCATATGTGTATTTAAAAAGGGTATTTTCTCCATGTCCTCAATTTTTTAGCTGATGGGTGTTAGCTTGAAGATTGTGGCATTATCTTAGAAGATAAAAGGAAGGTGAAGGTGAAGATATAATACCAGAAACAGACAAACATCACAATTAACAACATTGTTAGTGCAAGCAAAGAGATGCAACAGAAACTCCACTGGTTTTGAACAATCCAAGAATCTCCAAACTAAAGTACATATTTTACATGCCTTTGCCAAATCTTATTTAAAAAAAAAAACAAAAGTTTAAGCACCTAATCTTGTCCTCGATTTCCGCTGCACAAATGCATCCCTCACTGTTAAAATAAAAAAGATATATTAATCATCACATATGTATACATGTTTTGCTGGTTCAACTCACCTTTTTCTGGCAAGTTAATAAATTATCTCGTGAGTTTTAACTCGTTTTAATGACTCTAATTATAGGCAAAAGCATACATATAAACAGCTTAAAATGGTTGATCATAATAGGTACTATTTTACTGGTCAAAATAAAAAATCTAATGCAACCTGAAGAGTGATAACATCTTAAAAAATAGTTAGAAATTAAAAAATTTGAGTATATCATATCATGACATAACTGATGTTGTCCCTGTATCAATTGTTTGACATGATATTACTTATCTCAACGGTATTACTTAAGTGTTGAATGAGACAATAAGGTTGTGCAGTCAAGTTAAGCCATTCCTTATTGATGTTTGAAGTTGTAAAATTCATTCATTATATCTCTAAACCAATCAAAGCAGTTTTGCTCTCTTCTAATCAAATATATGCTTCAAGTGGATCCTCTGTTAAGCTATTGTATAATCTGAAACTGCTTTATTACAAATGTAAAATATCAAAATTTTGGTGTTTACTTAATGGAAAAGATGGTCTTCAAATTGAATTTTAGTACTATGCAGTATAACATAAAAAAAAAATAGAAAGCAGACTACATATATAAAAGCCCCAACATGATCAATGTGTAGTAGCTACATATTTTCGAATGCTAATGGAAGTGGTGGGTGCAACACCAAAGCCAATCAGTAGACAGTACCACAATGTCATACTTTACATGGTCTTGAGAAGCGGAACCAAAAGGACCATTTATACATAATTTTGGACAATGAGCTGATTTCTTTATGGTATAATGGAGATATATCACATTCTTGAAGTTCATCCTCAGTTTGAAAATAATCTTCGACTTTATATTTTTTTACAATTGAATAAAAAAATTGAGGACACATCAGAATATAAAAAAAGTACAAAAACAAAAGATCAATGCTCATCAACACCATGTAAGCAAGCACCTTGAGAATAAATCGACATAAGGTAGATATCTAACCAAAAGAAAAATGAGAAAAAAAAAAAATTCCCAGGAAAAGCATAATGTTTCTTTAAACCATTGGAGCTTGTGGCATATTTAGTCGGGAAGTTGCACCAGATTTTCTTCAAAATCCTAATAATAGCTATTGTTCAAATACAGATTTTCTTGTTTTAGGAGGCAAAGCAAATTTTCATTGAAAATTACTTGATAGATACTTCTTAGGAACACCAAAATATATTTCTAGTGAAGGAAATGGAATGTATGCATTTAAATTTTACCTCGCGTATGTATTTGCTTTTAAAGGTTGGAAGTATTCCAAAGTGACTTTCGATTAACCAATATAAAGATTTCACCACATTTTCTACCCACTCCCATTCTATCTTCTTCAGCAAACACAACCTAGATGTCATCTACTTTTAGAATTTATAAGGGAAAATTTTAGAAAATTAAAATGCAATAATAAACCCAGCGATGAAATCATTTTGACAGGCACATACATCCCCAAAGTGGTGATATGTCAGAGATAGAAGCATTGCATTGATCATAGTGAACATCTCATATCCTAGTTCGATAAGTACTGACCTAGATGAGCAAAATGAAAATTGAGATCCAAAAGCATTATTACCTTATAAGTTTGCCAGGACTCTCAAGCCATCATGAGCAAGCTGCACTGGAATTCCCTCCCTAATCCCTAAAATCACAATGAAACCATCTCATCAAAGCATCATATGTTTAAGCTGCAAACAAAAAATAAACTGCTCCTATTCATCAAAATTCAATTTAATTAAACCAAAATCTTTTCTAGTTCTTCCCAATGCTATTAAATGATGAAATATATATTTTTCAAGTTTATTGGATGATACAAAAATGTCAGCAATTGACATTTTAGACAATGGAGAATAAAGAAAAGAAAAAAAAAAAACAACAAAGGTCAATCTGTTTGAGCTTTATTTTCTTTCTTAATTTCATGTTCCAATCTCCTTTTAATAAATATTTTTTTTAAGTCACAAACTTACAGGAGGAAAAGAAATTGCATCAAAGGTTATATATAAATTTAACAAAACAATAAGTTCATAGTTGCGCTTCTGTCTAGTAGCCATTACCACAAAATTGAAGTTTGAATGAAGGAAAGCGTTGCAGCCGCAGTGGTTTGTTCATTGGTTAGCTGAGAATTGGGTTCTTCACTTCTTCCTACATCCTTACAGTGTACATCACAACAAAGAGTAGCTTCTAGGTCCTGCCTAATTGGTTGTTTTTGAATTTTTATCTGTATTTATAATTACGGTAAAAATTAAAATTAATTTTTTACACGTTTAAAGAGAAAAGTAAAAGACAAATGTATAGACAAAAACAAAATGCATAAATAAAATACTATAGAAATCCATAGTAGAGGAAGAACAGCAAGAAAAGAATAGCAAGATAGCAATTAAGAAAAATAAATTTATCAAAAATAGTTCAGGCAACAGTTATTTAATATGACTAAAAAATTTGTGAACAATATTTTCTAATGTATTTGCACACAGAAGCAACTTTTTGCAAACTTTGGATATAAACACCTCTATTAATGAAATACAGTTAATTTTATGAAGAAAACGCGAGAACAAAGGAACTCCTTTAAAGTCCATTTGAATTTTAATCACTTACCTTAAGAAGAAGAGCATTACACACATACCCTAGTACTGCTTTCTCAATGCGTTTTGCATTAGATATCAAGAGATCATCTCCAACTAACTACACAACATTGTAATGAGTGGAAATCATTCAAATAAGGTTCCTTATGAATAACATCTCAATGGTAACAAAAGTGATTAATAATCTGAATTTTGAGCACTGCATAACAGTTTTAGTTCTCACAAAGCATAAAGAGCATTTCAGCCAATTTTTTGTTTTCGACAGTCACACACTTCAGATCCTCTTCAAATAATCAGTATTGGAACATAAACAGCAACACAAATTGGATCATTCGTTGGTTCTGATTAAGAAACCTATACAAACAGCCACAACTTGGCACTACAATGATGTAGTGGATACTGATAGGGTATCAAATTCTAAAGTTTACATGTTTACTCACTGAATCGAATTTGAGTTGAATTTTACTATTTATGTTTACCTAAGTTTACCTTAACATTGTTAGCATTAGCTTGTCATTTGTCTTCATATAAGCATTTAGAATTTCACCCAGTTTAAGAATCATATTCATTGTTGAAGAGTTTCAATTTTTCAAAGAGTACGCTAATGCTGTAATCCAGGAAACATAGGATGATAATAAAAAAGCTCAACATACTGTTTCAGATAAAAGAAAAGAAAATCATCCTCCCAACCCATATCTTATTGGTACAACTATGATAGAGTAACATATACTGAAACTTTTTTAAGAAAGGTTTGTATTTCTCTTCTTTCAGCATTTTTTCTAAGTGCCTAAACCAAGTGCATCCATCTGTGCAGTAAGTATTTTTTTCTTCTCTTCTCTTCTTTCAGCATAAATTTATAAGGGGCCATTTTTTTTTCTGCACAATAGTTGGAGAACACCGTAAACTAACTGTATCTGCATTAGTCATCACCAAGATCCAAACATAGCATAATGAACAATTTAGCTCAGCTAACCAAAATTGTAAAAGACCACAATGCTACCTACCTAATACATATATGACACCAAGAAGTAAGTCAATGATGGCTTAAACTCAAAAAAATTAAATTGCCGCTGAAAATAACAGATTGGCAAAAGATAATCCTACCGATATATCTGCTACCCAGACTCAAACAGAGTTTCAGTAGTCAGGGGCGGAGCCAGGTGGTAGGAAAGGGGGGCGATGGCCCCCCCTAATTTTAATTTTTTACATGTAAATTATATGTAAATTTTAGTTTAGTCCCCCCTTAAAAAGTAAAGACCACAACTACATTCTTATTATATATTAATAGAAGATTCACTTCAAGTCCTCCCAGCTGGCTCACACTAACTTTATCCTTGATTCTACTTTATTTGCGTTAATGTTAAGGAGACGAAAAAACAGTTCAAACTTACTTTATTTAGGATTCAGTAATTCTAACAACAATTAATGAATGTAAAAGGCAAGTTTTGGCTATTGTTTTTTGTTGCAAAAAAATTCCGCTTTATTTGATTGATGGATGCAACATAATTGCATCTTGTGAAAACTTTCAGTTATGTTATTGGAGTTGGTTCAAAAGTACTACTATACTAGTTTCTCTCTAATGCTTCAATAAAAAGTAGTTATGGTATATAACATATTAGTTACTACTCAGTATTATATGAAGAGTTACGGTATTCGAATTATTACAAGTAGTTATTAAGCAGAGTCATGTATTTGGTGGCAGAGTTTTCTTTCTTTTTTTCCTCTATTATATACATAAACAAAGACACAAATTTTCAATTTTTTTAGTAGATAACATACAAGGATGCTAGAAACATAAAATAACAAAATACGCATAAAATTATTATTTTTAATAAAATAAAATAATGTATGCAATGAAATGAATTTTGTAATGGAGTTAATTATTGGTGATTAAAATGTTGGCAATGGATGCTTAATGCTAATTTGTTTGGCACTCATAATAGTGTTTTTGATTCCTTGAAAAAAGTAACAAAAGTTGTAAGTTGAGGAAGGTTTCATCTTTCTTATAAGATATTTTTCTCACTATATTTCTAAGTCATTAGACTAGGTGCGAAGTTTAAGAAATCACATGATATTCAAAGTCGATCTGGGAAGCTTGACAATCCAGCAGAATCCACAAGCATGGCAGCCACCTTCGTATCTTCATGTCAAAAAAAAGAAAAGGAAGAAATAAATAAGCCATCAATCCCTGATAATCTTTTACAAAGATGTTTTTACTTTGTAGGCTTTGTAGTTCTCATAATTTCTTGGCAGAAGGACAATTAACAAAAAAATATTCATGTTAGTCTATTCCTCAATAATAAATTTTCCCCATACCACTGAATTGATTATGTTCTCACTTGACAAGAGTTCTGCAATGTTATATATTTTCGAGTTCGGATTCCTTACTTTTTTCTGTTTTAAATTACTTATGTTGCTATCTGCTAAGGAGTATCAACTAAGCAACTAAATAGTTATTATGATCAGTTCCACTTTCTTTACAATTTCTGATAACTACTTAAGGTCTAGAGGTCCATTGGTAAAATGTCAGGTTAGTTTAATTGAATAGTTGATCCAGCCATCTTCAAAGGCTCTTATATCTTGATCTCTACCACAAGCAGGCCAAGGAATGTGTGTATCTGTAACTTCCAATGTAAGTTGGGGCCTGACATTGACTTGAGGTTGTAATAGCAACAATAAATATAGCTTTGTCAAAACAAAGGTATTTGACAAGTTCATAGGAAAATAACACATAATTATTTGTAGAAATTTATATAATCCTCCATAATGTCAAATGCTTAAGAGAATAATGCCTATAGTATATCAAGTGCTATTCTATTTTTTAACGTATTGTTATCACAGCTTTCTCTTTTTTCTAAGCGACATATTGTTGTGTGCATTGCTGCTGCATCTTCACTGTGAGGGCAAAAATATTATTTTGATGGTATTAGTGGTTCAATTCAGAAAAAAAAATGATATGTTAGAAATGCTTCAGATTCAATAATGCTAAAATTCTTGCTGATGCTTGATAGTATTCTTGCTTCTAAATTTTTTTTAGAGGCCTATTACCTACTCTAAATTCTTTTTTGACAGCTGAGATTTCCAAACACATACCTTGTAAGAAATATCATAATGTCTATTTTTTTTTATGAAGAGTTGGAAGTTAAAATATTCATTCAACACAAATAACAAACATTTAATATAATTTCTCTTTGAAAAATGCTTTAAGATAAATTACAAAAGCGTTAGAAAGCAATCGATGGTATTGAGAAGGGGATTGAATCAAATACCATTTAAAAACTTTCTTGCTCAGTAAAATCATAATTGCCAGTCTCTTCAAATGTCTCATAATGTTTGAGGAAATATTTTTTTTGTTATCTCCTAGAAAGGTAGAGACATAAACAGATAGCAGCAAATTCATAAAAGAATTTAGAATGTGCCTTGTAAATAATATCACAAACGACTGTAATTAGCACATTATAATAATATATTTTTTAACATACAAAGTAGAGTAATTCTATCGATTTATTTTTATCAATAATATTTTTAGCTCTGTTGAATATTGACATTTTTTTAATCAATTGTGGAACTTCGGAAGACTAACTCTTATCCATTCATTTCTCCTATTTTGGTCTTTCTAGCTTGCTTTGTCATTTTTATTACTTATGCAGCACAAGTAACAAAAATGATCCTAATAGATTTTTTCTTAATGAACTGAATTTCCTTTTGGAAGAGGATGATTCTTCTCTTTCATTTATTCAAGGAAGAGAGTAGTTCTTGTATACACCTATCAAAACCTTTTAAGATAATTAATAGTTGGTGCATTATTTTCAATATTCTTGAGTTTAGTACAGTCAAATTGAATTGCTTTTAGTTTTCTTTAATTCTTTTCTTTCTTTTATAAAAAAAAAAGGAGAGAGAGAGAGAATGCAGACAAAATGAAAGGTACATGATACATTTAACCAAGCTAGACTCCAAGGCTTTATTTCCCCTACTTGCGTGCACATTTGGAATTTGGAAACATTAAGCTGCTAGTTATATAGAATGCACCTCAATATAATTCATAGGCAAGATATTTAACATTGTAAAATGATCATTCATGGTGGGAATCAACTAAACCTGTCAAAGGCATAATATGGAAGCACCAGTACCAGCAAATAATTGAAGAGAAGACAGAAAAACAGAACACCATATTTTCGTGCGAAAAAACCTCTCAATGTGAGAGATAAAAAAAAAAACCACGGGAAGGTAAAAATTTTCACTATTTTCCAAATCAAAGCTACAAACAAGTCTCAAAACTTACAAGCACTCCTAAGCATACATGCAGAACTCTTGTACAAGAACATAAAGGCATAAACTAAATGGTGAAATCAATGATACAATAGGCGACTGTTGCTTACGAACTTTTTGGCTAGAGAGCTCGGATTGCAATCACACCTCAAAGTTGAAGGACTATGAGTGAAGAACTCCAAGTAAACCAGAAAAGAATTTAACCATCCGATCATTATTCATTTGTTCAGGTTAATACACTAATTGTGATGTAGAGGGACTCTCCAAAAAGTGTTGGCTTGGGCCTCACACAAAGGAAAATGATCATAACCTGCTAGATAAATACACAATGATGTATTATTCTTTGGAAAAGTTTAGGGGGCCAGCAACTTTGTTAAATTCTGACCAGCATGTAACCAACAAAGAAAAGTGAGTCATTGGATGAAATCTCACACCAATCTCACACCATTAAAACCATCATTGATGGCTATTTGATGGCTACAAATCACAAAAGTTGCTGGCCCCTAGCATTCCTCTTATTCTTTTTAAGCTTCAAAAACAGAACCGAAAGGGACAATTTCAGCTTGAGAAAAGATTGAGACAACACAAAATAATAATACCGCAATGCAAAATTTTACAAAAGTACTTACATGCTCACCAAGTTGCAATTGCCACAGAAGCTGCCTAATGCACATTTTAAAGGTTGAATCCATAAAAAAGTAGATCCTCGACCATAGCAGTTATCTATTTGTTGATTCCCCTGGAAAATCTATTTGAGTTGGTATTCATAAGAAATGCTACGAGATAGAGCAGCTTCAAAGATCAATGCCTCTAGATCCATCAAGTTTATGTTACCTTCATAAAGAGTTTAGCTGCAACTCTTCTTCTTGTAGCGTTTGCTGGGCAAAGGACAGTGTTGAATTTGAAATAGTAACAGAAAAAGAAAGCTTTTCTCCTGCCATATTCTGCAACCTGAAGTAAATTGCAGAGAGGAATAGAGTAACTATACGTACCTGAAGCTAAAACAGAAATCAGTTCTTTTGATTGAATGAAGGTAATGTAAGTATGGTTTGTTTTATATAAAGATTATGTGCTGAAATCTTAGCCATTTGGACACTTGTACCTCGGTAGAAGCTACCTGCAGAGGATAGTAAAAACAGTACATTTGATTCATCCAATTGTTTAATATATCTAAAGAAATTCTTAAGGGCAGGATACGCAAAAAAGATATTAGTTGTCTTTCAGTTTTTATTTCATGGTAATTAATTCTTATGTTCCTCTGTAGATGCAATGTATCTATTCTTAATATATAAAAGTAGATGGATAAGTTTATCATATTATTTTTTAGGTGTTTGCTAAGGTACAATGATAAATTCATACGTACCGATACGTTTAAAATATAGACAAATAATAATAAGACATGTGGAATTTATTTTCCACGTCAGCATTTAATTTTTCTTTTTTAAATATATAGTATATCACTACTTTTATTAAAACACCCTTTGAATTAAATAAAAATAAAAAATATTTATTTATTTAATTTTATAAAAAGACTTAAACATCCTTCCTTTATTTGATTAGACAAAAATAGCTTTTTAAATTAATCAAATTTTAGAATTCAATTAATCCTAATTTTATAGTTTCAAATAATTAAAACAACAAAACAAAAACATATTAAAAAAACAAAAAATCAACAATACTTTAAAATTAATTATTAACACCCACAAATGAAGAAGAGTCTCTTTGCTTAGAAATGATTATATTAAATGAAAATGTACAAAACAAACATATTTATTGTATTTTTAAATTGAGTTTACGAAAAAAATACTTTAATTATTTTTATTTTTTATACTTTTTATGT
>NC_029793.2:12207973-12252556 GCF_000816755.2 Arachis ipaensis | reverse complement strand
TATAATATCATTAAAATTATACTTCTTTCAATATGCTAGTCATTGTTTCTTTTCTAATAACTTAAAAAAAGTATAATTAATTTTTTATAATTAATTATTAACTATGATTTACTAACACTGTATGGAACATCTCTTCATGTAATTGTGAGGAGAAATATGATGAACAAATTAAATTCAAACATTTGTTACAAGAAGAAAAATTCTATACTATAAAAACTTTAAAAATAGAAAATGCAAATGATTTGTATAGACCAATTAAAGGTACAATGAAAGCAAGCTTTTTACTCACAACTGTTGTGAAAGAAATTAAAAATTCAATTTTGAACATTTTTTAACATTATTTTAAATTTGCATCACTTGAGACATTTTCTGATAGAGTGGGTCAAAGAAAAAATATTCACAGGTAATTTCACTTTATACTATTTCAATTAATCATATTAAAAATAATTTATTTAAAAAAAATTTCTACACATGTTTGTTCTTCTTATTGTAGATGTCATTGGAAAGCTGCATGCACATCAAGAGATAAAAGAGAAAGAAAATCATACAAATTCAAGACACATCTTCGAAAGAAGTACATACATGCAAAGATGAAACAAACAATACAATAGAAAATGCATACAACTCAACAATTCATAAAGAACATGTCTTCACAAGAATCTACGACATAAAGAAAAAAGCAACAACTCTAACAATAACCAATAAAGAAAAAGGAGGACGAGCGCCACATAATAAGAAGACTAAGTCCATCAACCAAAACAAATGCAAAAATTAAACCACAAAATAAAAATATCATTTTGTACAATTCCAACATCCAAATCTTTTGTATTATAAATTATTTTAAACAAAACACCTTTTAAATTTAACTTTAGTTTACACATATTTAATTTAATTCTACAAAACATAACTATTTTTAATATTTATTATATACTATCATTAATTTATAACTCTCATTCTAGTTTTATTGAAAAATATGAGTGTTAATAAGTGTGACTTGTGCATGTTTGAATCACGAAGATTAGAGAATTACTTGTTCATAAATCTCTGTTTAGACGACTTTAGGCAACATTTGTTTTTGAGAATAGGATAAGAAAATATATTGAAAACAAGACATAAAAGAATAGAGATACAAACTTTTGTATTCTTGTATTCTATTTGGTAATAAATTAGAACAAATTATAAAAATCTAATTTATTCTCATTTTTTTTTCATTCAAAATATTTCAGTGTCTTATCTCTAAAGGGTAATACTAGGTAAACAAAAAAAAAACAGCAAAAATTTGCCTTATTTAGCATTAATTAATTGTCACAACAATTAATGAATACTAAATAAGGTTATGGCTGTTTTTGGCTGATTTTCTTTAGTTACTATACATTTTGGATCTCTAAAAATAAACACAGCCTGGGATGTTGGAAATTTTGGGCCAGATTAGTTGATGCTTGTTCTTGCATTGTTCTCCCAGCAAACCGCACCATCTAAGTTGAAGTAGTAAGAGAGAGGGAGGCAGCTTTTCTCCTTCCATATTCTCCAGCTTGGGACACCAATCAATGTGTAGTTGTTGGAGAGAGGTGAGGCGGAGAAGCTCGTTGCACTCCAATGTCTCCAGATTATCGAAGAAGCATATCTTGAGAGTAGTAAGGGAGGGAAGGTAAGGCAGCGAACCCACCTCTGGGTATGACTTTATGTTCTTACACCCATAACCTGAAATTGTAAGATGAGTGAGGGCGTGCAAGTTGGTCATCCATGATAGATCCCTCATTTGTTCCTCGCAAATTCCCACTTCAAGTGATTTCAAGTTAGGCGGCAAACCACCCTCTGCCAACCTGCAAATGTTTGGGCAGCGTTGTATGTTGAGAGACTGTAGACTTGGGAGTAGACTCTTCATGTCACATGGTAATGCCTCCAACTTTGAGCACCACGTGACTTCAAGATGAGTCAAGTTGGGTGCAGCCAGTCCTTCTCCTGCAAATGACACTAATTTGTCGCAGAAACCGATGGAGAGACGTTGAAGAGCAGCGTGTGGTGCCTCTGACATTAACACTGATTCCAGATTCCTACACCGTTTTACATGGAGATTCTTGAGATTGGGAAAGACATCCAACGACAAGGAGGTCAGTGAATCACAGCTGTCATGTATTACTAGCTCTACCAAATCATACTTGTGCTGTCGTAGCTGGGGTAATTCTAGTTTTCTACAGCACAAGATGTGTATTTCTTGGAGGCAACGTAGATGGTTGATGCTGATCATTGCCTTCAATGCAGACTCCATCACAGATTCACATCCGCTAATTGATAAAGTACCCCCATTAAGAAACATGGCCTCGGTTTGCCGGTTTATAAAGAGATCGCCTATACGTAGTTTGCGAACTTTGGAAACATCCGACAAAGAAGAAACTATTCTGAAGAATACCTGATTAAGCATCTCTTCCTTCAACATTGGGCAATTTCTTATTTCAAGCTTCCTAAGTTGAGGAAATCTTTCCGACTCAGATACGTGCCACACCTCCCAACATGCCATGTTATGAAATACCAAAGTCTCCAGTGAGGGGAACGGTGCAATATGCGAAGAATGATGATCTCCTCCATTCTTGTAAAACTCCTCGCCAATACTCCTCAGCTGATCGAAACCTTCAATGCGCAGGGACTTAAGAGATGGCAGCTGTCCAAGTGAAGGCAGCATGCAGCAATTGTTGCAAGACTTTAGAGATACACGTGTCATGTTTTCGTAGGAACAGTTCCCCAACCAATCTGGAAATATTGTACCCTTGTATCCCTTGATTTTCAACTCTTTCAACCCATTCTGCGGCTGCAAGTTATCGAGGATGTCTCTTTCTTTTTGTGTACTTGAAACCAAATCATCACCTGAAGACCATTTCAAACATAATTCATCAATGTGCTTCTTATCCATTATCTTTGCCCTCTTTGCCTCTTCCACATCAACAATATTCTCCAACTTCTTAATCTCAACGGATCCATGAAGATTTACCATCCCTCCTAACTCCTGAACTCCATTGTCTTTGTGCTTGCCAACGACAAAGGAACTTAAAACGTGCAACTGATTCAATTTGCTCATTTTTCTGGGCATTTCTTTCAAAGAAGTTCCTCTAATATCAAGATGCCGCAGATTCACAAGGTTATGCAAACCACTAGGCAGCGTAGTTAGCTCAGAACATTGATATAACTTCAATATTTGCAAATTACACAAGTTACACAAAGACTCTGGCAAGGTCTTAATATCATCAGTCCAAGAGAGATTTAAGTAGCGCAGATGGATCAATTTTCCTATTAAATTACGCACCTCATCAAGTTTTCTAAAGGATAAAACTCTCAAGTATTTACACTTTGATAATATCTCACATGTTGCCCCTTCAATGTTGCAGTTGGGAGACGAGAAATTGCCAAACAATAATAACGTTCTCAAAGATTCTACTTTAGAAATAGAATTATAAAGTTTTGAGCTACAATGACTTAGATCTACAAACAAATGCCGAGTCTGAATCTTTATCTCCTCCTCTTTACCAAGTTCTTCTGAGTTGCAATAGAAATCTCCAGCAAGGAATATTGCTAAGTCATGCAAGAGATCATGCATCACAAAATAATCATCAAAGCCTTCACTCTTGGTGAAAAATAATCTGGAAGTTAGTTCATCAAAACACTCACAACCAACTTCTTCTAAACTTTCTCCTCTCTTTGGTGATGGTAAAAGATCCTCTATCATCCACAAAAATATTAATTCATGTTTCACAAATTCAAAATCCTTGGGAAACAAAGCACAATAAACAAAACAACGCTTTAAATATGGAGAAAGATGGAAGTAACTTATCAGTAATGCTGGAATAATCTTACTCTTCTCCACCGAAAATTCCCAAATATCACTCATTAGTATCTTGTTCCATTCCTCAACATCATGATTAGTACGTAACAAGCGACCAAGTGTTTCTGCAGCTAATGGCAAGCCATCACACTTTTTGACAATCTTTCTGCCTATTTCTTCGAGTGCTGCTCTCCCATTTGACTGTGGAAAAGATGCATTTTCTGCAAACACTGACCAACAATAATCCTCCGACAACTTCCTGAGAAAATAAGGCTGACAATTTTGAACTGCGGAAGCAACATTTTCCTCCCGAGTAGTCAGAAGAACAATACTTCCCTTTCTCCCATTTTGTTGAAAAGGGGTCATAAAATTACTCCATTTGTCACCATCATCACTCCAAACATCATCAAGAACAATAAAGAACTTCTTATTGGACAATTCTTCTTTCAAAGCATTGTGAAGGGAATTGAAATCATCGAGACTACAAGTACCTCCATGGATCTGCTTTATGACATTCCTTGTAGTCTCAACAACTTCAAACTTCTCCGAAACGCAAACCCATGCTTTCAGATCAAATCCCTCCATCAACTCTGCATTGTTGTACAGCCATTGGGCTAAAGTTGTTTTACCAATCCCACCTATGCCAACAATAGCAAACACAAACAAGTGATGATCATTGTTGTCATTCAGCATCTTGATTAAGGCCTTCTTGTCATCCTCCCTGCCATACACACTCCCTTTTACGAGAGAACTGGATGGAGTCCTCCATGATGAGCTACCAGTGGGAATCTTTTCAAGACCAAGGAAATCTTTTTGTTTTCCAAGATCTTCAATTCCTCTAACTACCCCTTCTATCTTGTCTACCATGTCATCTCTATCTCGGTTGATGAAGAAGCTAAGGGACCAGGAAGAACTTTCCTCCTTTTGAGTGACGGCTTTGGTGAGGACAGTGTCGAGCAAGTCCTCAGCACAGTAAACAGCGTCCCGGAGACTATCAAGCCACTTCCTCACAGATGGATTACCAAACTGCTTCATCTCAGCATCAGCAACAAGAGCTTCAGCACCCAACAGAGCAGTCTTCAGCCTTTGAACCAAGTCAGAGCCAAGTTTCTTGCCCAAGACCAAGTTGATAGCATCCATTGTAAGGAAACGGTCAAAGACAACGTTAATGAAGCCAGAAAGAAAAGCTCCACCAACAAGTGCACCAGCCATGATATGATCTCAACAACAACAGAAAAGTGAACGGATTTGCAGAGAAAGGTAAGAGAACAATGGTTGCAGGGTGTAGTGAACTCAATAGAGGGGTTTTCTTAATCAAGTTTTCAAAGAAGGCGTCCTACATGATATCACGTGGTATCAGTCTCCAAGGTAACTATAAAAAATTCGGTTCCATTAGTTAAATTCTTGTTTGAAAGAAGCAACACATTGTTAAATAGCAAAAATATTAGTGGTGTGGTTTCACTGTGACCAATGGACACTAGTCTTTGTGGGAATTATATAAAACTAAGGAGTATGAATCTGCATATCAATCATGGTATTATGGTAATAATATAAGGTTAAAATCTGTTGGCAATAGACATTGGCTTTCACGCTTTCACGTGATGATAGCTAGCTTATCTATGAGGTTGCTTTAAAAAATAACTCTGTACACTGTTAAATATGTGATGCTTTGGGACTAATAAATTTTGTATTTTTATTTCTGATAGTTTATATAGAATTGAAAGTTGAGGAAGCTTTTAAATGTTGCACGACCAAATTTAATCATGTATACAAGTATATGTAATTACAGAATTAGGCGCTCATGATGATTCTTTTATTGGATTGCTGGATGTAAACGTTATCTTCTTGTCAGAGAAATACAGATAAAACCAAGAGAATTTTCCAAAGAAAGTGGTATATACAAGCTAACTGTTAAAACTGTTCTTTGGAAGGTACAGCACAATTGGATTTTATCTTTAATCCTAACTCTTTACTATGCAGTGTGATTGCAAGACTAGCTTGATGTGTGACCAATGGAACTGTTATCTTTGTGAAAATTCTGTTGCACAGTTAAAACTTTTTCGTAGAAGCTTTATAATGCATGGCAATAGCGTGTGTGATTCTTCATTTTTGTTGAATCACCAAAAATTATTCTGTTTTGATCATAAAGATTCCTTCTTGTGATAATGTTATATATTTGTGGTCCAACTCCAGAGGCAAGATGCTTAATTTACATTAACGTTGTACAATTATTTTTTCCACAAGGCATAACATAGGCACACTATGGCAATAGATAATAGCAGCAAAATATTAAAGAGAAGGCAGAAAAATAAAGAAAGTTTTGTTATTATTCAAATCAAAGGAACAGAATAGAGAAGTTTCAGAACTCGAAAGCACTGACCACACATGCACAACTATTCTACATAAGAAAATGGTCACCCAAAAGATTACTCCAAATTGAAGAACTGTGAGTGAAGAATCTCCGGTTAAAATTTCAGCTCACTATCACAAGATTTTACCATCCAATGTTCACTTGATGAAGACAAGTTGCTGATGGAAAAACCTGCTCAACTTTTTTTCTTGTGTCCACTCAAGTTACTCTTAGTATGTTTGTATTTCCAATGACTAACAAAGGGAGGGTCATGGATTATCTTGAGAGCCAATACTTTCATTTCTTGGTAGCCATTGATGGTAAGATTCCCGATATTATGGGAAGTCTGAATAGGCTTGTCTTGCTTAATTTGTCAAATAACATGTTTACTAGCAGCATCCCATCTTCGTTGGGAAAGCTTTCAAATCTTGAAGCGTTGGACCTTTCTGCCAATAGCCTGTCCCAACAACTCAAAGAGTTAACATTTTTGGAATTCTTCAATGTGTCTTTCAACAATCTCTCAGGTCCAATACCAGAAAATGGGCAACTTTCCACTTTTCAAGATAATTCATTTGAGGGAAACAAAGGTTTATGCGGGTTTCAATTGCTGAACAAATGTGAAGATCGTTCTAAGCTTCCACTACCAACAACACTTGATGGTGATCAAGACTCTGAGTTAGGATCTTTCTTTGAATTTAATTGGAAGGTAATTCTAATTGGATATGGGGGTCGCCTTTGTTGCTGGGTTAGCACTGGGAAATGCTTTTGCTGGAGATGTTTATTATGTTGCTGAAGAGTATCTTTTAAGTCACAAATCTAGATGTTGGTTTTTTCATGTGTGTAATCTTAGACTATTTTTATTTTTGTGTGTTGCATTTGAAGTTGTTGTGTTCCTTTTATGTAAGAGTCTGCTATGTGTATACCCAAATAAAAGTAGGCAAGGGAAAAAGATAAATATAGTCTGTTATATATCTATTTTGTTTTGCTATTTTTGATGTAAGAAAAGTCATACATTGTGTTCTTTGCTTAAATAATCCATTTCCCTTTGCATATTCTCTCTCATGCTTATGCCAAAACAGGAAAACTTGTAAAAGGTAAAGAGAAGCAATTTTTTTTAAAAAAAAAAAAAACAAGTATTCGCTGAGAATAAAAGCTTAAGTAGGATCAATTTAAATGCTAAATGTGAGAGAGAAAAAAAATATTATTACAGAAATACAGATGAATGGAGAATAGTTGGATGGAGAAGTGTTTGAGTGTTTAGTAGTACTTGAGTCTCAAGTTTAGGATGTTGGGAGTATTGGTGTGAAGGCTTCAACCATGTTATGTAATTACTTAAATCAAAGTTGGTGACAACATTTTCCTCTGTACTCAATTGCTGTTATGTCATAGGTTCGTGCTGCTTCCTCTTGTGTGCCTGGTGCCTGCATTTGTTAACAAAATGTTACTTCCATTTTTTCTTTTAGAGGTTGGTTGAACTTGGTTTTTGAAATTGCAAATGTGTTTCTTCTGTAATCCTCAGAATTTTAAAAGTAACGTTTAAGACCTGAAATTATTTCGTAAATGGTTTTATTTTATAGTCAGTCAACTATTAGTCAACTTGGTGGTTGGCCAATGATGTGAGATGCTATATTGAATGCTAACATGTTAGTTGGTATGGCACATCAACAAAACTGTTGTTGTTAACCGATCAAAGACTAAAATGACTAAGGAAATATAATTTTAGGGATTAAGTAGTAAATTTGAAAATTAAGAGACTTAAGCACGCTTGAAACTTTGAGTGACCAAATTGAGCCTTTGTTGAGTTGTGTTGATTTTAACATACTGTATGTATGTTCCAAGGTAAGGATATTTGTTTCCAAGAACTCTTCCATTCTGATGATGCCTGCAGATCATTGACAAAGCATTAGTGATTCATATCCAACCCCAAAATGCACATTTGTGCTGTGTTCATAAAGACTACCACTACTCTTTGTGCAATAACTTTATTAAAAGAAAATCATATAATTTGTTCTTTGCTTTTGTGCATTCCTTCTATTTATGTTTTATATTGAGAATTATTTCATATAGGTTGCTTTTGGATACTCAAACATAAGTACAAGATAGCTATATATAATTAATCTCCACTATTAATAAATACAAAACGTATGAGTTTTTTTTTTTTTTGGGAAATAAAAATTTTGTGTATATCTCTATATTCACAACAAAAGGAATTTAATTTCTATATTTCTGTATTTATCTTAAAGATAATATTCAGGTGCAACAATAGTGTTCCTTTTTTCACTTTCGAATAAAATAGAGTTGAAGTATTAGACTTTAGGCTACAGAAAAATATTAGAGTAAAACCTTAAGGACTGATTTGGGTAATTACTAAAAAAAAATACTAACAGGTAATTTTATTTTATATTATTTCAATTATTTTTATTAAAAATAACTAATTAAAAAAATTACACATCTTTGTTCTTTTTATTGTAGATGTCATTGGAAAACTACATCAAGAGATTAAGAAGAAAGAAAATCATACAAATTCAAGACACATCTTGGGAAAAAAACATACATGCAAAGATGGAACAAACATCATAATAGAAAGTGCATACAACTCAACAATTTATAAAGAATATGCCTTCACAAGAACGTCGACAGAAAGAAAAAAGCAACAATTCTAACAATAACTAATAAAGAAAAAGGATGACGAACGCCACATAAGAAGACTAAATCCATCAACTAAAACAAATGCAAAAATCAAACTACCAAATAAAAATGTCACTTTGTACAACTCCAACATCTAAATTTTTTGTACTACAATTTATTTTAAACAAAACACTTTTTAAATTTAACTTTAGTTTACACATATTTAATTTAATTCTACAAAATATAGTCATTTTTAATATTTATTATATATTATCATTAATTTACCGTTCGCGCATTGCGCGGGTCTCATTCTAGTTTACTTCAATTTGAACATCATGAAATAAACTCGGTATATTTATTAGATATTACACATTTTTTAAAACTATCATGTTACGAAAATGGATCCTCTTCAATTTTTTTAACACTTGAAAAAATAAAGTGTGATCTCTCACCATTAATTTTATAAGTGGGATCAAAAATAAATATAAAAGAAAACGCAATCAAAGATAAAAGATCACAACTGACACTATTTAATTTTTTTTTTTCACGGGAAAGGATCCACTCCATCATGTTACCACTTTAGGACATCATAATCATAAATAATAATTATGATGGTTATATAGAGGGCTAGAATTTAAATATGAACCTATGAAGCTCATTTAACCACAAGACCAATATGCTAATTTTAGTTTCACTAATAATAGTAGAAGTAAATCACTAAAATAGGTAAATGTTGAGCTTTAATAACGAGACTGAAGTATGTGTTGATATTTTTCTCACTTCTCCGTTATTATTCGCTGCAGCAATTGAGAAACAAACACAATATTATATTCAAAAACCTAACATAATTTTGAACAAGAAAAATAAACTAAAATTTAAGCTTGAGAATCATTAGCATCAATTTAGACCAATTAGTATCGTTTATATTTATGGGTAATGCTAGGTAGATAAAAAAAAAACAGTCAGAACTTGCCTTATTTAGCATTAATTAATTGTGGCAACAATTAATGAATACTAAATAAAGCAAGTTATAGCTGTTTTTGACTGATTTTCTTTCGTTACCAAATATTTTCGTATATTTATATAGTATATCTGTATATTAATTATAGAATTCTATGCCTTTATTACTCTGATTCATTTAGCACCTATAAATACCCCTTATATATTGTACCTTTGATCACACTGAATAATACACTTTTCAGATTACTCTCTCAGTCTCTTGTTTCCACGACCCGCGCACGACCCAACCCGACCCGCACCTGACCCGCGCCTCCACCTCACCGCCAGCGTGTCTCTCTCGTCCACTCAAGTGCTGCCACGTGTCATTGTCTCGCTGACGTGGCAGACAAGCGGGATCCTCCCTAAGGTTTTTTGGTGAGCTCTTTCCGATTCTGCACTCCGATTTCTCATTTTCTGCTCCGAAATTGCCGTTTTCTCTCCTCTCTTTGATCTTTGTGACCACTATCATGAAAAAGCCAGATGTTTTTGCTACCACCGACAGAAAGGGTAAATTCTGTCGAAACTATAACCATTCTGGGCACCTCTTCCCCGACTGTCCTTCTGTTGAATGTCGCACATGCCACCAGACAGGTCACATTAGCTACCATTGTTCACAGCTGTTTTGCCGTTACTGCAAGTTCTCAGGACATTTAATTACTGCATGTCCTACTCGCCCACCATGTCCTGATCCACTCCACTCGTCTCCTGTCTCTCTATCTGATATTGCATCTCTTCTTCAGCATCTTCTCTCTATTTCTGGTAATACCCCTACTGCTTTATCGACCCCTCCAGGTAATTCTAAATGGTACTTTGACTCGGGTTGCTTTAATCACATGTCTCCGTTGCATAATATTTTCTCGTCTATGTCTACCACTACAAATGGACCTTCTGTCAATATTACAAATGGCTCCCTCTTGCACGCAACACACAAGGGTTCTATATCCCAGTCAACTCTTAATCTTCCTGATACTTATTATATTCCCAAATTAAACTTCAATCTTATTTCTATTGGTCAACTTGTTGATCTGGGTTTTGAAGTCACTTTTTCCGTTTCTGGCTGTCGTGTACAGGATCCTCGGACGGGACAAATCATCGAGACTGGACGTAAGGTCGGAAGGTTGTTTGAACTCGAGAATCTTCATATTCCTCCTGTACCAAATCTCTGTGCTGCTTCTTCTCCCTCTACCCTTCACTTATGGCATCAACGTCTTGCCCACACCTCCTTAGGAGAACTGCGTCCTCTTGTGTCTCAAGGTGTTTTAAGTCAGGTTTCAAATGAATATTTTGATTACATTTCTTGCCAAACTGCCAAACAACCTGTTTTATCTTTTCACAATAATTTATCTCTTGCTTGCTCTTCTTTTGATCTCATTCACTCTGATGTTTGGGCCCCCGCTCCCACTGCCTCTATGGACGGAGCTCGATACTTTGTCATTTTCATTGATGATTATTTCCGTTTTACTTGGGTTTATTTGATGACTAATCGCCATGAGTTACCTCAGATCTATATCAACTTTGCTACTATGATTAATACCCAGTTTTCCAAGGTCATTAAGGTTTTCCGACGTGATAATGCTATGGAATACCGTGATTCCAAACTCTTAGCCTTTCTTGTAGAACAAGGTACTTTGTCAGAGTTTTCTTGTCCTGGTACGTCTCAACAAAATGGTAGAGCTGTACGCAAACACCGTCACATTCTTGACTCCGTCTGTGCAATGCTCCTTTCTTCTTCGTGTCCTGAGTGTACTTGGGGTGAAGCTGTTCTTACTGCTGTTCATGTTATCAATAGACTCCCTTCTTCTGTTCTTGGTAATGTTACTCCCTTTGAGCGTCTTTATCATACCCCCCAGATTGTAGTTCTCTTCGAGTTTTCAGTTGTGTATGTTTTGTTCTTCTTCAGCCTCATGAACATAGTAAACTTGAACCTCGGGCTCGTATGTGTTGTTTCCTTGGTTATGGCACTGAACACAAAGGTTATCGTTGTTGGAATCCTCTCTCTAAACGTATTCATATATCTCGTCATGTTGTCTTCTGGGAGCACCACATGTTTTCTCGGTTCTCATCCTTTGAGTCCATTCCTACTACTCAGTCACCTTTGTTTACTAACCCCAATGTTGATCTTTTTCCTAGTGATGATTCTCTAGATTCTTTCTCGAGTGACCCTCCACAGCCTCCTGTTCTTCAGCCTTCTCCATCTCCCGATGATTCCAGACCGGACGATGATCCTACTCCTACCGTCATGCCTCCTCCTCCCGCTCGTTCTTCTACGGTAAGGAATCCACCTCCTCATCTTCTTGATTATCATTGCTTTTCTACTATCCTTCATCAACATGAACCTAAGTCATTTAGAGAAGCCTCCTCAAACCCAAATTGGCGACAAGCAATGCAGGAAAAAATACAGGCACTTGAAAAAGCACACACTTGGGATCTGGTTGATCCTCCTTCTAATCAGAAAGTTGTGGGCAGTAGATGGGTATACAAGATCAAGACTCGCTCTGATGGCTCTATTGACCGTTATAAGGCCCTCTTGCTTGCTCAAGGTTGTATGCAAGAGTATGGTATTGATTATGAAGAGACTTTTTGCTCCTGTTGCTCGTCTTACGTCTGTTAGAGCTCTTCTTGCCATTGTCGCGGTTAAAAAATGGTCTCTCAATCAGATGGATGTGAAGAATGCATTTCTTAATGGGAATTTGAAAAAGAAAATCTATATGAAACCACCTCCGGGATATCCTTGTCCTTCTAATAAGGTATGTCTCCTTCGCAAGGCACTTTATGGACTTAAGCAAACTCCTCGTGAATGGTTTGACAAGTTCAGCACTACCATATGCAGTCTTGGTTTTACTTCTAGCCCTCATGAGAATTCTCTCTTCATTCGTAAAAGCGAACGTGGAGTTGTTCTTCTACTTTTGTATGTTGATGACATAATCATTACTGGGGATGATGTTGATGGTATCTCTTATCTCAAGGCCTCACTTCACCGTACCTTTGAGATGAAAGATCTTGGTTCTCTCAACTATTTTCTTGGTCTCGAGGTCATCTCCACCGATGATGGCATCTATCTCTCTCAGGCTAAGTATGCTTCAGATCTTCTTGCTCGCGCTGGGATTACAGATAATCGCACTGAGTCTACTCCTCTTGAGCCTAATGTTCGATTTACCCCTATGGATGGCACTGTTTTGGATAATCCGACTCTCTATCGACAGTTAGTTGGCGGTCTCGTCTACTTAACTGTCACCCGACCAGACATCGCCTATCCGGTTCATGCACTTAGCCAGTTCTTGTCAGCTCCTCGTATGACTCACTATTCGGTAGTTCTTCGCATTCTTCGCTACATCAAAGGCACTCTATTTCATGGCCTTTATTTTTCTGCCCATTCCTCTTTGTCTCTTTAGGCTTACTCTGATGCTGGTTGGGCTGGTGATCCCACTGATCGTCGTTCTACTACTGGTTACTGTTTATTTCTTGGCAACGCTCTCATTTCTTGGCGTGCTAAGAAGCAAACGTTCACTGCTCGCTCAAGCACAGAAGTTGAGTACCGTGCCCTCGCTGACACCACTGCTGAAGTTATTTCAGTTCGTTGGCTTCTCGATGATCTGGGTGCTCTTCAGTCGTCCCCTACTGATGTTTTTTGTGATAACCGCAGTGCTATTCAGATCGCCCATAATGATGTGTTTCATGAACGCACCAAACACATTGAGATTGATTGTCACTTTGTTCGGCAACGTATCCTTATTGATGCTGTTCATCTCATTGCTGTTGGAACACTAGATCAGACTGCTGATATCTTCACGAAAGCTCATCACCCGACTCGTTTCCGGACTTTGTTATCCAAACTCAAGTTGGTATCCTTAGCTCCCACTTGAGTTTGAGGGGGGATGTTAGAGAATCATTAGCATCAATTTAGATCAATTAGTATCGTCTATATTTATATAGTATATCTGTATATTAATTATAGGATTCTATGCCTTTATTACTCTGATTCATTTAGCACCTATAAATACCCCTTGTATATTGTACCTTTGATCACATTGAATAATACACTTTTCAGATTACTCTTTCAGTCTCTTGTTTTTAACAAAGCCTTCAGAAGAAAAGCAGAAGAATAATATGCGATTCTTGAATCGTGTCATTCATGAGTTTTTTGTCAGATACAACACCACCAAATAACAAAGCTCCAGAACATTATGATTGACGAGAGGAAAAAAAAAAACTAGAAGATATGATGCTATTGACCAGATAGGCTGTATGTGTGGCAGGACCAATCTAACAACCCTCTTGACACCATCATGCCCTCCGATCCCTACTCAGAATTGAAACCAGTGACAGATCCATTATTCACTTAGCAAAATTCAATAATACTTGAGCTATTCGAAAAAACCACGTAGAGAGACTGAGTTCTTTTTTTTTTCCAAAGAGAAAGAAAACACTGAATCTTAATTTTAGATTAAATACTTTTTTATTTTTTTATTTTTTATATATATTTTTTATTTTAAATTTTTTATTTTTAAATTGTTTCAGATTTAAAATTATAAAACTAAAGTTAATTGAATTTTTTTTTTTGGTCAAGTGGATTGGACAGCCTCCAATATTAGGCATTACACCCATGTTTCACACACACACACTACCATGGGTATCATGGGTTCTTACAGCCTCAGTTGGGATTAAAAGAGGGGTGGCAATGGGTAGGGTAGGGTAGGGTTTGGATCCAACCCTAACCCTACTCGCTCTTAATCCGCGAGTACCCAACCCTACCCGCGGGTTACAAAAAATATACAATATTATTGTATAACTTGATGATAATTTAAAATAGAACTGATTTTTATGTAAAAAAAAAAATTAAATTATCAATTAATGATTTTCTTTTAGTGGTTAAGGATCTTTTGCATTTAGTGAGAGGTCTTTGATTTAACATCTACTTAAAACATATTTTTATATAAGTGTATAATATAAACATATATAGAGTGCGAGTTGGTCAAACCTCAACCCTACCCGACCCGCATGAAAACCCTACCCGTACGAAAACCCTATCCTACCCGCTGCGGATCGGGTTGGCAACCCTACCCGATCGGGTGGGGTCGGGTTGGGTACCCGCGAGTAGGGTACATATTACCACCCCTAATTAGAACCCGGATGCAGTGTTGTATGAGGCAGATAGGTATACCATCTGTGCTGGGCCTCTGCTGCCAAGTTAATTGAATTTGACTAAATTAAAATGATTAGGATAGTTTTTGTCCAATAAAAAAAAATATTTAAGTTTTTGTAAAATTAAATATCTACAAACTGACTAAATTAAATTTTATTTTTTGGTATTGACTAGAGCAAACAGAGATTTACACTCGCCAATAAACTAGGTTTTGTTTTTGGGTGATAGCCAACAAACTAGTTTAATAATTTCCACACATTTGATATTTTTAGGTCAAAAGTAATAGAGTTTCTGAATAATGAATTTACATTGGGCTTATTGGGCCCAGAAGTAGGATCAGAAAATGGGCTTCAAAGAGAATACACACTCCTGACAAAAAAAAACACAAAAGCGATAGACAAAATTAATTGAGAACTTAGTCCAAAAAAAAAAATTAATTGAGAACAAAGACATATATATAAGGCACAACTAGGGTTTTAAGGTTGGAGCAGGGAGAGGCAGTCTCTGTGCTTTTGAATCAGCCAAGATGGGTATGCTTTCAAAATCATCGCTCTTCTCCAATTGCAACGCCAATTTTCTGATGATTTCACAGAATCAAAGCAACGCCAATTATGTGATGGATTTGTTTGTTGTGTTTCAGGTATTTCCAGGGATTCTATGCACAAGAGGCGCGCCACTGGTGGCAAGAAGAAGGTTTGGAGGAAGAAGAGAAAGTACGATTTCACTCTCTTTTTCAATTCTCTTTGTTTTTCTTAATTCTGTTTTTCATTGCATTTTGAATGTACATTTGTTTTAATGAATTAGGAATGCAATTTTTATATTTGTAGGGTAATGTATTCGATCTAGCTAGTTTCATTTTTAGTTTAGGGTTTTTGGATTAGGTTTGGGAATGAAGAACTGACAATGTTAGCTCATTGGAATGTTGCCTGCAAAATGTAGAACTTGTATGAGAGTCACTGTTATTTGTTATGAAGGTTCCAATGGCTTCTTCTGATATGTGTTATTTGATAATTTTTTTATATATTTAGGAAATAGAAAACCATAAGTACTGAAAGTGGAGATGCAATGCAATGAGCTTGTTTTATTTTCTAATCCTATAGAAAATCGAAAAGAGCAAATAGGCCCTATATAATTTAATAGAATATCAAAGTCCTAATAGTTTGTATAAAGCCAAAATACTTATATGGTGTAATATAGGTATGAGCTTGGACGCCAACCAGCCAACACTAAGCTATCGAGCAATAAGACGGTCAGGCGGATTCGTGTTAGAGGTGGCAATGTGAAGTGGAGGGCATTGAGGTTGGATACAGGAAACTATTCGTGGGGAAGTGAAGCTGTGACTCGCAAGACTCGTATTCTTGATGTTGTTTACAATGCCTCAAACAATGAGCTCGTGAGAACTCAGACCCTTGTCAAGAGTGCCATTGTTCAGGTTGATGCTGCTCCATTCAAGCAGTGGTACCTTCAGCATTACGGTGTTGATATTGGCAGGAAGAAGAAAACAGCAGCTGCCAAGAAGGATGCTGCTGAGGTGAAGCCTTCGGAACTTTTCTCTTTGTTCTGTTTTAATATGATAAGCTTTCGGCTCATTTTTTTTCCAGTCTTCATAATCAGTGTAAATGGATAAAGCTAATGATCAACCACTTCTTCCTGCTCCATAACAACCTAAAATGGGGAGATTATTTTATTACTCCTAAGAATTTAACTCCAGCAATATAGGAAATTCTGGGAAGTGATATTTCCTTTTAACAAAATCCTAGAAACTAAGCTGTATGCATAATGATATTCATCCAATGTTCCTTTATTGAAGCCCAATTGATAATTTATTTTTATCCTTTTCATGTTGAACTTGGGGGTTCTTGCATTGTTTGTCTTACAAATGTATTATTTATTTGTCATTACTCATGAACATGTCAAGATTTTAAATAACCACCCTGATACACTGGTTTATGTTTATCGCATCCACTAATAGTGTCAAAAGATTGATCATATGAAATATTTGTTTTTGTTTGATGCTTTGCATATAATTTATGAAAATATATTAATAGCATTTATTTTAAAATTGGCTTGTGTGTGTAATATTAAATCTTCATCATCCTTTTCACCCTCCGAATCTGATTTGTCTTGTACTTCAATTTTGCATTTAAGAATTTTAGTTTTCACTTTCCATTAAATCAAATGCAAATAATACGCAAAACAAATAAAATCTGATGTGATTTCCTATTATGCATTGATGTCTAATTTGCAGGAAGGTGAGACCCCTGCAGAGGAAGCCAAGAAAAGCAACCATGTGCAAAGAAAAATCGAGAAACGCCAGAAAGATCGCAAACTTGATCCCCATATTGAAGAGCAGTTTGGTGGTGGGAGATTGCTGGCTTGCATTGCTTCTCGACCTGGTCAATGTGGCAGGGCTGACGGGTAATGCATATAACTCTTGCTCGACTGAACTTTGTTCTAATTTGTTTCATGATCCATTCCTTATTTTTGCCCCCTTGAATCTTGCAGCTACATTTTGGAAGGTAAGGAGCTTGAATTTTACATGAAGAAAATCCAGAAAAAGAAGGGAAAGGGTGCTGCTTAGTTGTACTTTTCTCGTACTTGTATTTTGGAATTAGTTGTCTCTGTTGGAGATTGGTTCCATTCTGGGTGATGTTTCACCGTCATCACCTTCTGAGTGAAGCCATGGCACTTTAGTGTGACTTAATGCGATATCATAGTTTTGTTTTAAATGTGTTTTTTCATTTCTTTTCTTTTTTTGGTTATTGATGAGAACTAGTAGTTTCCTCAAATGTTTTGAAATTGATATTCATGATAACTAACAACCTCTCTAAATTATATTGGTTGATTAGGTTAGAGAGATACATAAGGAATTAAGGATAAGAGTAAATATTGCGTTGTTTTTGAAGTGTATGGGTCTCTTTCAATCGTGCAAATTTTATTCGTTCTTTCACACAAATTGGTCATTTAATCAATGGAAATATTTTGCGTGTCTGGGATGCACAAGTTTTTAACAAATTTTAAGATAATTAGGTTTTTAAAAGGTATTACTATATGATAAATTAGTCTCTTTTCAAAATGTCCGAGGGATTAATTTGTTTAAAGGAAAAAAAGTTTTGAAAAATAATTTGTTAAGCAATAAAGTCTTTGTTATAGAATCTTAGTGGTCAATTTAGGTGTTTGTATATTTTAAACAAGCATTTTTTTCCCTCTTAAAAGTTTTTCAACTGCAAATGAGCACAATATCTCTAAATGTGAAAATAAAAAAAATTGCTTCAATCATAAAATAATCCAAAATCTTTTCAAATAAAAACTTATGTTGCCCAGCCAACTTTGGTTGGTGATTAAGTAGATTTTAAATCCGCAACAAATTAGTTATTGTTAGGCCGGAAATATCATAAAACAAATTTTCCGTGAAGAACGAACAGGGACAACATTGTGATGACCATGACGATAATGAACAATTTTCAATTTGAGGAAATTCCATACATGGAAAGGCTGAAGTAGGATAGATAATGAACAATTTTCAATTTGAGGAAACTCCATACATGGAAAGGCTGAAGTAGGATAAATAAAATAAACCGCAGTCGAGTTAATGAAGCAAAGACATCAAACACTTCCTATTTTTTGGCAAGTTCACACCTAAAAACAAATCATAGAATCAAATCTAAAGATCCATCATTTCATAAACCATATTGAATCCTTCAACTGCTTTAGACTCTTGAAATAACTGCCATTCTTGATCATCACCTACTGTCAACGGCACACATTTCTTAGACGATAGAGGCCATTTAGAGCTTACGTTAAAGAGTTTTAAGGCCAAATGGAAAAACGCACTTTGGTCAATCTTGTTTATTTAAGAAAAAGGTATTACGCACATTATTATCTTGATTTGACAATATAACTAAGCGAGGTTATCCATCAATATCAATTTCAAAACATTTTTAATGAAAATTACTAGTACTCTTCCAAAATAAATAAAATTAAAACAAAACTAATATATCAATACGCATTAGGTCACACTAACATGTGCTATGGCTTCATTCAGAAGGTGATGACGGTGAAAAATCACCAAGAATGGAGCCATTCTCCAACAGAAACGACCAAATCCAAAATACAAGTATGAGAATAGAACAATTAAGCAGCACCCTTTCCCTTCTTCTTCTGGATTTTCTTCATATAAAATTCAAGCTCCTTACCTTCCAAAATATAGCTGCAGCATTCAAGAGGGAATGAAATAAGTAACAGATCAAGAATCAAATTAGACAAAATTCAGTGCAACCCAAACAAGCAATAGTTGTATGCATTACCCGTCAGCCCTGCCACATTGACCAGGTCGAGAAGCAATGCAGGCCAGCAATCTCCCACCACCAAACTGTTCTTCAATATGGGGATCAAGCTTACGATCTTTCTGGCGTTTCTCGATTTTTCTCTGCACATGGTTGCTTTTCTTGGCTTCCTCGGCCGGGGTCTCACCTTCCTGCAAATAAGACATCGATGGATAATAGGAAAACACATCAGCCAATAAACACACTAATGCAGTTGACTTTATAAATCAATTATAGGTTAGCTAAATATCACTATAGGAAAACACTTTAGCCTCGGCAATGCTTTCTTTATTTTGCATTTTATGTGCATTTGGCCTAATAGAAAGAATAACTTGCAAATAAACATAATGCAGCATGTAATTACTTCTGATAATTTTTAAAAGGCTTATTCATCTACAATGACTATGAAGACAGGAAACAGAAGTGTGACGAAAGCTTATCATATTAAAACGGAAGAAAGAGAAAAGTTCCAAAGGCATCACCTCGGCAGCATCCTTCTTGGCAGCTGCTGTTTTCTTCTTCCTACCAATATCAACACCATAATGCTGAAGGTACCACTGCTTGAATGGAGCAGCATCAACTTGAACAATGGCACTCTTGACAAGGGTCTGAGTTCTCACGAGCTCATTGTTTGAGGCATTATAAACAACATCAAGAATACGAGTCTTGCGAGTCACAGCTTCACTACCCCACGAATAGTTTCCTGTATCCAACCTCAATGCCCTCCACTTCACATTGCCACCTCTAACACGAATCCTCCTGACCGTCTTATTGCTCGATAACTTGGTGTTGGCTGGCTGGCGTCCAAGCTCATACCTATATTAAACCATAAAAGTATGTTGGCTTTATAAAAATAATTAGGACTTTGATATTATATTAAACAACCATACTAGGTATACACCAAAATTAGCCATCAATATGAAATACATATTAGAATACAAAATGCACATTGAGAATGAGTTAAACAAACATTTTTGTATATTAAATTATATAGGGCTTATTTCCTTTCAGTTAATATTTTCTACAGGATTAGAAAATAAAACAAGCTCATTGCATTGCATCTCCACTTTCAGTACTTATGATTTTCTATTTCCTACATACATAAAACAAAATTATAGAATGACACATATCAGAAGAAGCCATCGGATCATTTATAAAAAATATGTCACTCTCATACAAGGTCTACATTTTGCATCAAACCTCTATGCAACATTCGAAACATAAAAATTGCATTCCTAATCCATTAAAATAACAGTATATTCAAAATGCCATGAAAAACAAAATTAAGAAAAACAAGGAGAATGGAAAAAAGAGAGTGAAATCATACTTTCTCTTCTTCCTCCAAACCTTCTTCTTGCCACCAGTGGCGCGCCTCTTGTGCATAGAATCCCTGGAAATACCTGAAACACAACAAACAAATCCATCACATAATTGGCGTTGCTTTGATTCTGTGAAATCATCAGAAAATTGGCGTTGCAATTGGAGAAGAGCGATGATTTTGAAGCATACCCATCTTGGCTGAACCAAAAGCACCGAGTCGCCTCCCACTACTATCACCAGCTTAAAACCCTAGTTGTGGCGCATATATATGTGTCTATTCTCTTTTTTCTCTTTTGTTCTTTTTTTTTTTTAAAGAACCCTAAGTGTGTGCATTGTTTTTCACTTTTTTTTTGTTCTTTGAGGCCCAATGGGCCTAATGTTAGTTCATAATTTAGATCTAACTACTTTTGCCCCTAACTAACTTGGGTTGGTCGAGTGGTCAGCTCACTCGTCTGCTTAAGCTGTCGGGAGTTTGAACCTCACCTTGTGCATGCAGCAATTCATTGGCCAGCGACAGACCCTTGAATTTATTTTTTGGTGCTAAGAGTTTTTGATCAAGTTTGTACTATATGAGACTTAAACCCAAGACCTCGTGATAAGAAAGAGGAGCATATGCCACTTGAACTAAGGCTCATTGGCAAGAGTGAGTTTTTTTTTAATCAGTGGATTGGACAACCCCCAATTTTAGATACCCAAATGAATTGGACAACTTCTAATCCTAGGTATACAACACACCCACACACTCCTCACATTCCTCACACACTTACCATATTTTTTCCTTAATTGTATCCGATAGGGTTGGAACCTGCTACGCTACCTTTGAGTGAGTTATAATGGCTAGGTTATTTTTCTAACAGATTTTTACCAACATTTTTCTTTTCTAAAGGATATTTTTGGTCATGAAGAGAATTTTCTTAAAGATTTTTTTTCTTGTAACCTTAATAGACCCTCTTATAAAGAGTTATTGTCAAAGAAAATTATAATGGGCTAAGGATTAATGGGCTCATATTTATATTACATTACAATACTAATTTTCAATTCTCTACCCAAAAACAATCTTTCAATAAATGTCGAGAATCCACAACATGTATCAATAATTAACAATAAAATGATAAATAAATCCTTGAGTATTTACGCTTAGGATAGAGTAATTCTTAAAACAAAAGTATCAATAAAGCTCTTTAAATAAATGTGAATACACTATTTTTAAAGGTGAATTTTATGGTGTCTTTGTTATGATGTTTAAATTACTTAACTTTTTTTTTTAAAATAAAAAATAAATCATATAAAATTTATTAAATATTATTTATTTATTTTTTTTTAATAATTTAAGTACAATGTGATAGACACCATATCATTCACCCATTATTCAATTGTAAACCACATTGTCCATATACGACGAAAGTGTAAATCTTAAAATTTTTTTTTTGTCACTTTACTCCAATAATTAATTATTGAGCTTAAGACATATATTTATAACTAAGATCATATCGTACAGTCAACTCAATTTTCATAAAGTGAAATCTATAATTAACTATGATACATATTAAAAATTCTAACATATATTTCTTTTGCCGGAAACTCTCTTATTTTTATTAACCTTGTTTATTTAAGAATTTCACCAACAATTCTCTCAAATGGTAATCCCAATGAGAGACTATAACAAGTAATAAAAATAATGATAATTCTTTGCTAGTAGAGGTAACAAATGAAACGAAATCTACTGTACTGATCCAGTTAACTTGCAAAAAAAAAAAAAGAGTAGTAATAAAAACGGTTAAATACGATTTTGGTTTCTAAGGTATAGGTTGAAATTTTTTTTCATTTCTAACCTTTTGTTATATGTAAAATTGTCCCTAAGGTTTAAAATCAAATTTTAAAATCGTCCTTTTTACTAAAATCCTAAAATTTTGGATCAAATTACCCATAACAAAAAAAATTATAAAATTAAAAAAAAAAAGAAAAAAAGAGTATTTCTGCTCCTGCGGAGAGGGAAGAGAAGAAGAAGAAGGGGGAAGGGAAGAAGAAGAAGTTAAACCTTAGGGACAATTTTAAAATCAAGTTAAACCTTAAGGACCATTTTGTATATAAAAAAAGTTGAGGACGAAAAAAAATTTCAACTGATATCTTAGGGACCAAAATCGTACTTAACCCTAATAAAAAAGTATGCCTAACCCGCAAGCTTAGATACCCTTACGGGGGATGGGAGTAGGGGAAGGGACTTGCCACTTTTTAATTTTTTTTTTAGGGTTGAACAAAAAAATTTACTAAGACCTATAACTCAAATAAATCCTACTCAATACCCATAACATAATACAGTTCAGTCTCCACTCCTAATAACACCCACAAGCTGTAATGCCTACGAACTCTTTGTCTCTGATTCTCTCCGTCACACACACTGACCCACAACAATCGGGGGCCGTTGCGCCTCGCCCCTGGGCGCTCGCCGTGCTATCCACTCACCGTGACACCAAGTTCATTGCATGTCTGTTGCGTTTGCTTCAACTCTCCCGTGTCTGTTGGCCAAACCTATGTCGTCTCTCCTCGACTTCGTCTGCTCCTCATTCTTAGCTCGTCACTCACACTCTTCTCTCTCACTCTCAGCTTGTGAATCACTCACTCCCACACGCAGCACGCACTCTTTCTCCCTCAAGTCTTAACATTGACAGAATTTCTAAACTTATACTCTATTCTTGATTATAATTTTTTTTTGTTAGAATTGCTAAATTTCTCATCTATTTTTTACTCTAAATTTCTAAATTTTTTGAATTAGAGTTTTTGAATTTCTAAGGCAGTAAAATTATATTGTCAATATTGTTAATTTTGTTATGAATGTGAATATGTGATAATGATATGATTCTAATTCTTTATGTCTAATTTCTGGGAATACTAACTTACGGTCCTTTTTCTCAAAAATTACTTTTTCTAAGAAGTTAAAAAAATCTAAACAGACAGACTTATCTTGCCAACTTGCTATTAGGCAAGACAAGGCACGTTTCTGACGGAAAAGGACAAGGACAGGATGGGCTGGCCCACCTGCCTTTGTCATGTTTAATAGATTATATAGAAGTATATACAACATATAATATTATCTATTTTTAGAGACTTTAATTAGGTGATTTATGTTGCATGACATTAATGTGTAAGAATTTGGAACCTTTGATAAAAATAAAAAAAATAACAAAAGACCAACTTACATATCAAGGGTGATCACATGCTACTGCAACTTATATATAATCACCATCCATTCTAGATTTATTCAATCCTATTTCTCGCTCCTTACGATTAAGCCACGTCATGAAACCTGGTCCCATCAAATTACCCATATATTTAAGATAAATTAAACAAGACTATCAAATTTCATGTGCCAAATAAAAGGTGTGAAGGGAATACATCTTGTTTGGTCATTGTCCATGTCTCTAAGGCTGCGTTTGTTTCTGAGAACAAGATAGGACAAGATACTGAAAATAGGACAGGACAAGGCAATGATGGACAGAGACACAAAATTTTGTGTTCTTGTATTCTATTTGGTGATAAACTAGAACAAATTATGAAAATTTAATTTATTCACATTTTTTTCATTCAAAAAATTTGAGATGAAAAATATAATAATAAAAAATATAATTATGAAAAATTAACAAGAATAATGAAAGAAAAAATGAAAAATAAGTTGTGTCCCTTGTTAGTGTCTCCATATCCTTCCTGTCAGGATGGACATAAAATACACTAATTCAGTGTCTCTGGACACATTGTCTCTGTCCATCTCTCCTCTGTCGAACACAATTTTGTGTCTCTGTATCCCTGTCTCAGTGTCCTGTCTTTATAAACAAACACAGCCTAAGAGACGTGAACACGGTGATACATGTTCATCATTTGTTTGTTGAGATATAAATTTTAATAGACACAACATCACACACACAAATGCATACAATATATATATAGTGTTTTTCCAAAAGGTTGAGATACAAAGACACAAATAATTAAACACAAACTTTTGCACCTTTAAAATACCAATTTATCTCTAACAAAGACCCCTCTTTTTTCCCTATTCCCTTCTCCCATTCTGTTTCTTGTCTCTATGACTTACCATCCCCCATATTTCTTCTGCCACTACCCTCTCCCTTCATCACTTCTCTATCTGTCACCGCTACCACCACCGACGTTGTTGCACCCTCCTCTTCTCACTTTTTTATCGCCTACTGCCACCTCTTTCTCTCTCTTTCACACTCACTCTCTATCTCTCCCCCTCTCTCTCTCTCAACCTCTTCGCAGTGCCCACCCACTCTCCCCCCCTTCCTCTTCGCGTCGCCCATTGCTACATATCTCCCACTCTCCCTGTTTACCCGTTGTCTCTTCGATCGCACTTTCTCTCGTGCTTCTCGCGGCAACGATTTTCTCTTGGATGTACTCGATCCATTTTTTCTAAGTAGGAGCTTGAGCCAGGTTTTAAATCTAATGGATTCGTTCATGAAGAATTCGTCCCTCTCTGTTTCTCATGGAGTGGGAGCCAGAATTTGTTGTGGTTGGGACAGGAGGAGGGGCAGGATGGATTGGCCCACCTGCCACTGCTATTGCTAGCATTTGTCATATTTGATGGATTGTATATAGAAGTATATACAACATATAATATTATCTATTTTTACTCTTTTAGACACTTTAATTAGGTAATTTATTTTTCATGACATTAATGTGTAGAAATTTGCAACCTATGCTAAAAAAAAAAAAAGTGCAAATTACATGCTGTGGATGACCATTTGCTATTGCGACTTAAAAATAATCACCCTTCATTCTAGCTTCACTTATTTTTATCTCTTCCTACATTTAAATTACTTCATGAAACCTAGTCCCATCAAATCACCCATATATTTAAGAAGATAAATTACACAAGACTATCAAATTTAATGTGCCGAGTAAAGGGTGTGCAGAGAAATGCCGCTAGTTTGGTCCTTATCCATGCCCATAAAAAACATGGACACAGTAGTACATGTTCATCGCTTATTTGTTTAGACACAAATTTTAATAGACATAGCAGCACACAAATGCATACAATATAGATATATGTTCAATATTTCTCCAAAAAGTTGAGTCACAAACTTTTACATTTTTATCCCATATTAATTTTTAACATATCAATTTATCTCTAATCATGACCCCTTTTTTCCCTTTCCCCTTTCCCCATTCTATTTCTTAGCTCCATGGCTTATCATCTTCCCTCCGCTACGACTATCCTCTCTCTTCATCACTGCTTCGTCCGCCACCGCCACTGCCATTGGCGCTTCCCCCCATCTCTCTCTCTCTCTCACTCTCACTCTCACTCTCTCTCCTCACTCTCTCTGCATTGCCCACCACTGTCTTTCTCCCTCTTCATCTTCGCATCGCCCACTTTTTCAGTTTACTATTGTCACTCTGATCACACCCTCTCTCATGCTCCTCGTTGCAATGATTTCTTCTTAAATGTGTTCAATCCATTTTCTTTCACTAGGAGCTTGAGCCAGGTTTTGAATAATAGATTAGTTCATAAAGAATTTGTCCCCATCTATTTCTTAAAGAGCGGAGTCAAATTTCATTATGATTGGGACACACATGAGATAGAGGATGCGCTCCTTTTGCTTATGGACATGCTTAGACTCAGAATAAAAATTATTGCATTGATTATTGAAAGAGTTCTTGCTAGTAATAATTTGGGTTGATATTAATGGTAGTGATGGAAAAAATAATGGTAGTGGCGGTTGTAGTGATGAAGTAGTATTGACAGTAAAAAGATAAAATTGACATTTAATTTATACTAGTTTGTCGTATACATTATTATTAAATATAATAAAAAAATTGTATATTTTTATATTTATGTCTCTAGATATTTGTGTCTACATTCATATATTTAAAAGATGCTAATCAAACACAAATTTAATGTCCATTGTACTTTGATAAAAATATTTTTGATTTTTTTTTATTGTAGTAAATTGTTTTGCGTTATTAGAAAGAATAAGCAGTAAATGAAGATTATGTGTAAACCCCGTTAAATTAGTAAATAAGTAGTCAATAAATTAGTTTTTAATAAAGAGAATTAGAAATGTGAATATTATATTAAATTAGGATAGAGCTCATCGAAACGAGAATTTTGACACTAATTTCAAAGAAATCAGCCTAAAATTGAATCGAACGGGCCGAATCGGTTGAACCGGACCCAAACAGGGCCCGTGGGCCCAACCGGCCCAGCATTTAATCTTTCTTCTTCCTCATTTCAGCTAAAGTAACGCTGAAAACTTCCAGGGAAGAAAAAAAGAGAAAATTTCCCCGTAATCCTTACGTTGATTTTAAATCACCGTAACTCCTCCGTCCGAGCTCCGATCACAGCACTGTTTGCGGTTACGCGACCACCGTGTTGAGCTCTACGTTTCTACAAGAACAATTTTATAGGTAACTCACTTTATTGATCTGAGCCACTTCTTCTCCCAATTTTCAAAAATTAAGTGGAGGTATTGAATTTCTTTGCTCTTTGATGTTTTAGGATCCAATTAGCTTGAGAAAAATATTCACTCTTGCTTATGTGAAGCTTCGGTAAGGTGAGGATATCATAAATCCTATTTAATTTGCTGAATTTATGTTTCGGATATTAAATTGGGTATAAATGTGTTATGAATGTGTATTAGGTTGAGAATAAATAATTGGAGCTTGAAATTGTGGACGTTGGAATTTTGGTGGAGGTTGGGAATTGGTATTTTATTGAGCTTTTGGGGTTGTGTTTGTTTTAGGTGAATTGTTTTAATCGTTACGTGGGAATCGACCAAGGTATGGTTTAGATTTCTTGCATTTAATATATAATGTTCTATGAAAACTTAGGCTAGATGACCATAGAATAAGTTGGAATGCAGGTTTATATTTAATTTTAAGTATCTTGACAATAGACATATTTGATTTGGCTTGTTGGATAATTGGTGATTTGATGAATTATTGTGGTTTGATGCTTATTGGTTGGTTGGTAATGTTTGATGGAATTTAGAAAAATGTATGTGTATTACTATTGATTTAAGGAATAGATTGTTATGATGGTTATTTTGATGATAAAGAAGGATTTGTTGTGTTGAGAATTGTAGGTATGATTATGAATGGAAATTGAGAGTTTTGAATGAAATGAGGTTTATGAGGTTTGTAGAACTTTGGTTTTGGACTAAAATTCGGCGGGCTATAACTTTGCTTCCGAAATCCCAAATTGATTCGAACTTATTTTAAATGAAAATTGGGTTCGTATAGTTTATGCCGTTCGAAGAACGGAAGAAAAACGATTTAAAACGATTGAGTTATGCTCGTCAGAAATTTTGGTATGGAATATGTGGTTATGCAGGTGACATTTCCTGATTATAGAGCTCTCTGGGTGATCTGTTTTTTTTTTTTGGATAACGTACGTCCACGCGTACGCATAGTAGACCAACATGCATGTCCACGCGTACGCATGACAAGGGGACACGAGCGCGAGCTGCAATTTTACACTCCCACGTGTACGCGTGGCCCCTGATCCAGCAAACATGATTTTTTAGTTGTAAATCCTATTTTAAATTTCTAAACATCTATTTTCATTCCTTTAGTAGTAAATAGCAGTATTAAACCTGATAATTAGATGAAGCTAGGAAATGGAGATAACTTGGAGGTGAAGTAAAGCTGAAACATGATGAATTGATTATGAAATGTTACGAATGATCATGTATAATACTTGGCTTGATAATCAAATGAATGATCATATATGAAACTTGGCTTGAATGATTAAATGATCTGAGATACGAGATTCTCTGTATAAAGTACTGTGACTTGCCACCACGTGTACCAGGTTGAAAACTCGATACTCTGTTGACCCTATGACGTAAGGGTGACTGGGCACTTATAAATTTCCGGAAATGGTACCCCCATTGAGCGATTCGATATATATATATATATATATGAGAAAAAGCTATGCATAGACTCATGGGGATGCACGTTGGGGGACAGTCCAATGCGACAGATGAGACTCATCAACCATAGGACAGGCATGCATCATATGCATATTACTTGAATTACTTGTTGTGTTGTAACTGGGTGTGCCTAAGTGCATTTAATATGTTAAATGTATATTTGCTACTTCCAGTACTTGTAACCTTCTTGTGTTTGCTTTTATCTGCTTATTTGTCTGTGAAATATTGTCGGAGATGGAGGTATGGAGGAAAGGGAGTAGGACTCAGATTCAAGATTAAGTTAAGTTAGGTTTAGATACTCTTAGTAAACCACCTTTTATGGCTTTTTTTTAATACTTTAAGCTCTATAATCTGAGTGTCGGCGTTCTAGGATTGCCTCTGGCATTCCCAGGACCTTATATCTTATATGTGTGGCACTTTTACCATATCGAGAACCTCTGGTTCTCACCCCATACTGTGTTTTTATTTTTCAGATGCAGGTCGAGAGGCACCTCCTTAGGCGTCTGAATTTTTGAAGCTAAGTGGTTGTCGGGTTACTTTTTGGATTGTATAGTAATACATATACATGTACTTAGTTTTCTCTCCGCGTAACTTGTTCTTTTTTATCATCTTAGAGGCTTATAAAGAAACAGGATTTTGTTTATGTAAATTTAGGTTTTGGACATGTATATATATATATGTATATATTCCCCGGCCAGCTTTGACTTCGCGGACTGAGTTAAGAGCTTGTTATTCTGTATTTTTGGCCCTCTATTTCTACTTTTGTTATCTTATGCTTCACAGCTACAGTTTTCTTTGTACGCAAGTTAACTCGTTTTCTGGACATTGCGCTTTTATTTCGCGGTTTTTTTTATTTCCTCTATTCTTCAAGGCTTCTAATATATTATAATCTTTCTACTATTATATGTACACATTTTATTTTCGAGATCGTAATACCATACTACTTCTATTTTACGACTTAAACATAAAACTTAGTGTGGTAGAGTATTACATTATATATCTTAAATATACAGGGCTGTGAAAATTTGTTGTGCATTTTGCATCACAAATTTAAAGAAACTGATGATCTTCTTTTTGTCCAATGAGTAAATGAGTAATTTTATATGATAAACATATAATTATAGATGTTATATATAAAATTATAGATATTAAATTAAATAAAATAACGTTTTATGATGGTCTTTTTAGCATTACTTAGACAAAAACAAAGAAAAAAAGATGTGTGTTCAATTCTCTTTAGTTTAGATATAATAATATATTAAATTTTTTTTAAGATATAATAACAAATCAAGCATGTGACTAGATCGGATAGAATTAATTTTAAATTCAAATTCTATTTTATTTACGTGGCTGTACTTCTAACCCTATCTATAACAGATCAGATTTTTAACCTTTTCCAAATGAGTTGGATATTCGCCATAGAATTGGTGGTACTAGACCTAGTTAAAAAAAAATAAAAAATTTTAAATGCTTAAAATTATAAAGACTAGTATTAACACTACTATACCAACTAATTAATTAGGAAGAGTTTCAGGTGTATCGAGAATATCAACGTTCCAGTTATTTTAATCATTGATTTTAATTAATATATATTTTTTATAATTCAGATTAACGGTTAAAACAACTGGAACACTGGTGTTTGTCGATACACTTAAAATTTTTTCAATTAATTTACCATATATATGTTATAATTATATTTAATATTATTATTATACTGTATGCAGTTTGTCAGATTGGAGAAGTCATCCAATATTGGCATATATTGCAATATCGAAAGTACGAAGAGCTAATATCATTAGTATATAATGTACATAATGGGATTAAATTGAAATTAAAATTAAATTATAAGCAATTTATTAATTCTAAATATTTGCTAATTTAAAATTTGAAATAAGTTAGGATTGCGTCAGTTATAGGAATACAAAAACTAATACCCTCTCTCTTTGAATAGTGTTGCCACTTAATAACAAAGACCTCCTCTCTCTTAATGGAGGTACCTCATTCTCACCCTTTCTCGTCCTTTCTCGTCGGGAGACGTTCTGTCTGACGCCGTCGTCCACACCCGCGAACGCCCAGCAACACCTGCAAATTCGGTGGGTCTTTCTCGCGGCACCGCATCAACCCAGACCTGGAACAACCCCGTCGCAACGGGCGTGTGCCTTCCTCCGGACGTTCACGGCATAGAGAAAGGGATCACAAGTGTTTGTCCTTTGATATGTCCATCACCGCGTGGACGTTCTTAAATGGAGTGCCCTGTCGTTCAACCACCGTGTCATATTTCATCTCCTGTCGGTGATCACAATTCATTAAAGCCACATGAAAACGCTCCCAACCATTTCGTCGCCGAGAGTTAGCAATCTAATAAGGATAGCAACTAACGTTCGTTGAAACATTGTTAATGGATGGTTATTTCCATATGATTTAGATGTTTATAGTTAGTGCAAGTAAAGTGTTTTACTTTAAGTTGACTACTTACCTAGATGGAAAACGAAAGAGGAGATTCGGGACCTATATTCGACCTCCAAATTCACAACTAAGCTGCATAAGAATCATGCTATTCTATGATTTTTGCTGCATACAAAGTCCATTATTCTTTATGTTCATGTACCTACATGCTTTGTAGACTTTAATCTAATATTTGATTCTTGTTTTTCAGGTTGCCAACTGATGTTAATCACAAGAGGAAGGCAACTGCGAGAGAAATATTTTCGAATGAGTCAGAAAGTCAAATTGCTCTACTGTGATCCCAGTTCTGATTTATCTTTCTTGCAACAAGGAAAAGTAGAAGAACTTGAAAATTGAAACTAATTTAATGTAGTTAAAGTTTGTGCAGTTTCAGTATAGATTAGAGAAGTGAAAAAAAAAGTAGGATCTTAGTTGAATCTTCCCAAGATCAAATCATATAATGTAGAATTTGGCTCTTTTTTTTTTTAGATTTTGGCAGGTTTCAGATTTAGATTTTGGCAAGCTTCGGATTCATATTTAAATATTGGAAAAGTATGGGGAGCCAATGGAAGATTTGTACAATGCGTACAATGGAGGTTTATGGAGTATCAGAGATATAACCATTAGTGTTACCTTTTTCCATCAGCGTAAGCTTTTGGGATGAGTGGTATCATGACATGGTATTAGAGTTTTAGATCCGAAAGGTCAAGAGTTCGATCCTTGGTGAACCCTAAAATCAGCTTATGGGTGATGTTCATTTTGTAACTCATATAGCCAGTATACATTGTACAAATAAGTCATTGGTATTTTGTTGAGCTTTTGGGGCTGTGTTTGTTTTAGGTGAATTATTTTGATCGTTACGTGGGAATCGACCAAGGTATGGTTTAGGTTTCTTGAATTTAATATATAATGTTCTGTGAAAACTTAGGCTAGATGACCATAGGATAAGTTGGAATGCAGGTTTATATTTAATGTTAAGTATCTTGACAATGGACATATTTGATTTGGCTTGTTGGATAATTGGTGATTTGATGAATTATTGTGGTTTGATGCTTGTTGGTTGGTTGGTAATGTTTGACGGAATTTAGAAAAATGTATGTGTATTACTATTGATTTAAGGAATAGATTGTTATGATGGTTATTTTGTTGATAAAGAAGGATTTGTTGCGTTGGGAATTGTATGTATGATTATGAATGGAAATTGAGAGTTTTGAATGAAATGAAATGAGGTTTATGAGGTTTGTAGAACTTTGGTTTTGGGCTGAACTTCGGCGGGCTTAACTTTGCTTCCGGAACCCCAAATTGATTCGAACTTGTTTTAAATGAAAATTGGGTTCGTAAAGTTTATGCCGTTCGAAGAACGGAAGAAAAATGATTTAAAACGATTGAGTTATGCCCGTCGAAAATTTTGGTATGGAATATATGGTTATGCAGGTGACATTTCCTGATTATGCAGCTCTCTGGGTGATCTGTTTTTTTTTGGATAACGTACGTCCACGCGTACGCAGAGTGGACCAACATGCATGTCCACGCGTACGCATGACAAGGGGACGTGCGCGCGAGCTGCATTTTTACACTCCCACGTGTACGCTGGCCCCTGATCCAGCAAACATGATTTTTTAGTTGTAAATCCTATTTCAAATTTCTAGACCTCTATTTTCATTCTGTTAGTCATAAATAGTAGTATTAAACCTGATAATCAGATGAAGCGAGGAAATAGGGATAACTTGGAGGTGAAGTAAAGCTGAAACATGATTAATTGATTATGAAATATTACGAATGATCATGTATACTTGGCTTGATAATCAAATGAATGATCATGTATGAAACTTGGCTTGAATGATTAAATGATCTGAGATACGAGATTCCCTGTGTAAAGTATCGTGACTTGCCACCACGTGTACCAGGTTAAAAACTCGATACTCTATTGACCCTACGACGTAAGGGTGACCGAGCACTTATAAATTCCCGGGAATGGTACCCCCATTGAGCGATTCGATATATATATATAAAAAAGCTATGCATAGACTCTTGAGGATGCGCGACGGGAGACAGTCCAGGGGGGATACACGTCGGGGGACAGTCCAATGGTTTAGCAAACCGAACTTATCGGGTTGGCTTGATAACCGACAGATGAGACTCATCATCCATAGGACAGGCATGCATCATATGCATATTACTTGAATTACTTGTTATGCTGTAACTGGGTGTGCCTAAGTGCATTTAATATGTTAAATATATATTTGCTACCTGCAGTACTTGTAACCTTCTTGTGTTTGCTTTTATCTGCTTATTTGTCGGTGAAATATTGTCGGAGATGGAGGTATGGAGGAAAGGGAGTAGGACTCAGATTCAAGATTAAGTTAAGTTAGGTTTAGATACTCTTAGTAAACCACCTTTTATGGCTTTTGTTTAATACTTTAAGCTCTATAATCTGAGTGTCGGCGTTCTAGGATTGCCTCTGGTATTCCCAGGACCTTATATCTTATATGTGTGGCACTTTTACCATACTGAGAACCTCTGGTTCTCACCCCATACTGTGTTTTTGTTTTTCAGATGCAGGTCGAGAGGCACCTCCTTAGGCATCTGAACTTTTGAAGCGAAGTGGTTGTCGGGTTACTTTTTGGATTGTATAGTAATACATATACATGTACTTAGTTTTCTCTCCGCGTAACTTGTTCTTTTTTATCCTCTTAGAGGCTTATGAAGAAACAGGATTTTGTTTATGTAAATTTAGGTTTTGGACATGTATGTATATATATATATATATTCTACTTAGGTTTTGGATATGTATATATTCTCCGGCCAGTTTTGACTTCGCGGACTGAGTTAAGAGCTTGTTGTTCTGTATTTTTGGCCCTCTATTTCTACTTTTGTTATCTTATGCTTCACAGCTACAGTTTTCTTTGTACGCAAGTTAACTCATTTTCTGGACATTGCGCTTTTATTTCGCGATTTTTTTTATTTCCTCTATTCTTCAAGGCTTCTAGTATATTATAATCTTTCTACTATTATATAGGTTAAATTACACAGTTAGTCCCTACACTTTCAGTGAAATTGCAAATTGGTCCCTATAGTTTAAAAGTTTGTAATTGGGTCCCTGAAAAAAATTAAAATTTGTAATTGGGTCCCTACCGTTCAAACACCGTTTGATTTAACAGAATATTCCTCAGTATATTCACTATTTTAAGCATGTGAGTTGCACGTGTTTAACAGTAAGGACTAATTTACAATTTTAGTAAAAGTATAGGGACCAACATTATAATTTAACTATTTAAAAATGACAAAAAAATCCCTAACCCATCCCACCCCCTCCTCAGCCTTCTCACTGTCACTTCTCCACTTTCCAAAACAGAGAAAAAATCCCTAACCCATCCCACCCCTCCCCAGCGTCATGAATTGAAGGAACAACAATAATTCTTTACGCTCATGTCTCCTCTTCCTCTTCATCTTCAACTCCATTTCTCTCTTCCTTTACTTCCTCACATACTCTTCCAATTCTTTACGCTCCAATGCCAACCTTAACAATCAAGTTCCTCTCTTAAGATCACAGCAACAACAACAATCGCACCATCACTCTTCAAAGCCATGGCTAATTCTCCCTTCTTACCTGCTCCTGTGAAGGCTACTTCGGAAACGGCTTCGGTGGGGACTCATTGGCGGTGAACACACGGCAAATAACGTTGCTGTGGGGAGCGGCGCCACCGTGGTAGGGGAACTCCTCCCAGCCGAAGGCTTCTACGACATTGTTGAAGTCAGAGGGGTTTTGGATCGGGAAACCTAACTCTATCGTAAACCTCATTTTGTTGAAATCTGGATCTCCAAGAAGAATGAGAAGTAGAAGGAGGAGAGTGCTGTAGATGCGTTGGCAAAGTGTGCATGGTTGATGTTGTTTGCTTCCTTTCCAGGGAAGACAACCTCTTTGATTTTATTGTTGTTGTGTGTTGATTTGGTTGTTGAGTTGAATTTCTGATTGTTTGATTTGTTGAAATGTTATCTTTCTGGGATTGTTGTTGTTGAAGCCCTATTGTTGTTGTTAAAAAAGAATAACAGAAAAATTCTGAAGAGAGGAGGAAGAAAAAAAAGGAGAAAAAGAGGAAGAAGAGGACATTATGGTAAATATGCATTTTTTTACGGTAAACGTTATTGAGGATCTAATTACAAATTTTAATTTACTTCAGGGACCCAATTACAAACTTTTAAATTATAGGGACCAATTTGCAATTTCACTGAAAGTGTAGGGACTAACTGTGTAATTTAACCTATTATATATACACATTTTATTTTCGAGATCGTAATACCATACTACTTCTATTTTATGACTTAAACGTGAAACTTAGTGTGGTAGAGTATTACATTATATATCTTAAATATACAGGGCTGTGAAAATTTGTTGTGCATTTTGCATCACAAATTTAAAGAAACTGATGATCTTCTTTTTGTCCAATGAGTAATATCATTAGTATATAATGTACATAATGGGGTTAAATTGAAATTAAAATTAAATTATAAGCAATTTATTAATTCTAAATATTTGCTAATTTAAAATTTGAAATAAGTTAGGATTGCGTCAGTTATAGGAAAACAAAAACTAATACCCTCTCTCTTTGAATAGTGTTGCCACTTAATAACGAAGACCTCCTCTCTCTCAACGGAGGTACCTCATTCTCTCCCTTTCTCGTCCTTTCTCGTCGGGAGACGTTCTGTCTGACGCCGTCGTCCACACTCACGATCGCCCAGCAGCACCTACAAATTCGGTGGGTCTTTCTCGCGGCACCGCATCAACCCAGACCTGGAATGACCCCGTCGCAACGGGCATGTGCCTTCCTCCGGACGTTGACGGCACAGAGAAAGGGATCACAAGTGTTTGTCCTTTGATATGTCCATCACCGCGTGGACGTTCTTAAATGGAGTGCCCTGTCGTTCAACCACCGTGTCATATTTCATCTTCCGTCGGTGATCACATTTCATTGAAGCCACATGAAAACGCTCCCAACCATTTCGTCGCCGAGAGTTAGCAATCTAATAAGGATAGCAACTAACGTTCGTTGAAACATTGTTAATGGATGGTTATTTCCATATGATTTGGATGTTTATAGTTGGTGCAAGTAAAGTGTTTTACTTTAAGTTGACTGCTTACCTAGATGGAAAACGAAAGAGAAGATTCGGGACCTATATTCGACCTCTGATGGTTTCAGTGGCTAAGAGAAGGGGGGTTGAATCTTAGCCCCTTTTTTGCTTAGTAACACTTGCTGGCCTTTGAGATAACTTCAGGAGACTTTTTGATTTTTGTCTTGTCCCTAGCCACGAGACTTTTGTTTTTATCTCGTCACTTGGCACGAGACTTTTCTTTTTGTCTCGTCACTTGGCACGAGATATTTTTCAGTTTGAGCTCCTGTACAATAGAAACAGAATTGGAGTAGAGAAGAGAGAAAATTACACTCAGATATATCCTGGTTCAGCTGCTAAGTGCAGTGCAGCCTACATCCAGTCTCCATCACAAACATGATGGAATTTCACTATAATCTTCCTGATTACAATCTGTAAAGTGCTAACCCAACTTACAAGGGGATTCCCACAGAATCATGAAACAAAGGAACTCTAAGATATCTATGGCTTTTTCTTTTAATTTTGCACTCTCTGCCTTTTTCCGCTCTATGGCTTTTTCATAAAAACCTCACTGTTTGCCTTTTTCCATGAGACTCAAGACATGACAAAACTAAACAGAAAAATACAAAACAGAATACATTGAAGGAGAAGAAAATCTGTAAGCTTAGGTAGCTCTGAGAATCCTGTGCCTTGCACTCTCACTGCTTACTTCTAACTCCTTGCTCCAAACAGTGGTTGTTCACTCTTTTTATAGAAGAGGGAAGCCTCCACACTTGAAGCCAAAAATCCAAGCTTAACTTATTTTCTTTCACACATAACCGGTTCGGCCACACAGAGAGAGAAGAGATAACCATGCAAGAACCAACATGCAATTACCTCTAGTCCTTCCTTGATCATCACTCTTCATCAATCCGAGCTCTCCATCCTTGGCTTGCTCTCCAAGATGGATTTCTGGCCCTTGATGCTTCATGATGATGATGACTTCATCTGCTTCAATCTCTGCCTCTACCATGACTTCGCCACTTTAGCTACTTCCTGTGGTGGTTGAGCAGAATCAAAGACAAGCCATGCCTCCAAGAATCTCACATTGCTGGCCAAATCTTCTTCTTCCTTTCTGAGCATGAAGAGCTCGAGATTACTTCACCAAATCTAACCATATTTGGTGAAAATCTCAGCCACAACATACTTTTATTTTAGTATGTACTCTTGCCGTCATTGTGATGGTCTTGTAGAGTGTTCTTCCTTCACTTCGGTAGCTCCATTTTGCTTTCATGATTTCCTGGTTAATGACCGAAGAGGAGAAAGAGAGTTGAGAGAGAAGAAAGAGAAATTGAACATTAACTAATGTAATTTGATAAAGCAAAAAATAAATGTCCACTTCCCTTTACTGAGCAATGTGTAGCTTAATGATACCTATCAAATCAAAGTCACTCATATTCTCTCTCATAGTTCCCATGCAATAAATGGTAATTGAATGAATTTTGGAATCCATCACATGTTTGAATTCTTGGATCCGTTGAAAGCAATTTTGCTTTCTTTCTTCTCTGGTTTCGGATCATGCATGAGGAACTTTCATCAAATATAAAATTGGGCTTGGTTGCAACAACATTTAATCTGGCCCAATAATAACATTTGCTTTTCTGATAGATTTTAGATCAAGCATTGGATCTTAAGCATATAACACAATTGGGCTTGAAGCAACCAAAATCATTCTGGCCCAAGAAAATTGTTCAGCCACAAGAAACTAACTCATATTAATGCTGAATATTTTAATCATTGGGCTAGCAACATTTCTTTTTATTTCGGCCCAATTTAGAAACCTGTAACAAAATTATTAATTAACATATGTTAAATGAAAATCAAATTAATAATTTTGTATTTAATAATATTTAGTCATCACAAATATTAATTTAGAGTTTTCCAAACTCATCAATCTCCCCCTTGATGACAAACATTATTAAAATTGAAATGGAAAGAAATTTAAGATTAGAGTATAGAGTACTCCCTTTGAATGTTTGAATTTTTTCCCCTTTCAAATTGTCATATGGCTCCCCCTTAATATATACCATTTTTACCAAGGGAAGTACCAACCTGTAACAATTTAATCAAGCTTCAAGTGTAAGACCCGGTTAATTAACGGCTAATTAATCCATAAATGAGAATTTATTCTAGAAAGCCAAAAATGTTATTTTTATGGCTTAATATGATAGAGGAGATTGAGACGAGAATTTCGGTACCAATTTTATAGAAAACGGACCAAGATTGGACCGAACCGGCCAAACTGGGCCAACCGAATCCAAAGTGGGCCCATGGCCCAACTAAACTAAACCAAAACCCTAGTTTTCAGCACTCTTTCTCCTCACAACACTCTCATTCACGCTGAAATGGAGTAAGGGAGGGGAAGAACACTCTCTCAAGTTCTTTCTCTCACTTGATTTTCAAACCACCATAACTTTTGATCTAGAGCTCCGATCGCCGCACCGTTTGCGGCCACGCGTTCACCGCGGAGAGCTCTACAAAACCCATACAATCAATCTTGAGGTAAGCCACGTTTTGTTCTTCGAATTTCCAGACTTGATTTCGAGTTGCATGAGCAAAAATGTTGATATTTTGGGCTCTTTGATGTTATAGGACCCAACTCTCTTGAAGGAGAAGGTTAATCTTGTCTCCTTGAACCTTGGGTGTGGTAAGATTCTCAACCCTAGTGTAAATTGTTGTTCTATGATGTTTGGGTATTGAGATGTTGTGTATGGATATGATGATTGTGGCTTAGGTTGTGTATATGTGAATGTTGGAGCTTGATTGGTGATTTTTGGAAAGCTTGGAAGAGGGTTTTGTGTGATAAAATCTATTCTTGGAGGTGTTGAGACCTTGAGAGCTCGTGGACAAGTGGTTTGGAAGTGCTCCGATTGAGCGTGGGAAATCGGCTAAGGTATGGTTTCGGTTTCCCGTATCTAATATGTAATGTGGTAGGAAATACTTAGGCTAGAGGCCCTAAGATAGGCATTGAATTGTTGATGTTATTGAATGGTTGAGATATATGATGTGATCATATATGTGATTATGAATATTGATGCCTTGATTGTGTGATATATGAGAAATGCATGTTGTGATATATGCTTGATGGATGATTGAGGTTGAATTGATGGGTGGTACCATGTTGATGGTGAGTATGATGATGATTATGTATAATGATGGTTGGTTGGAAATGGAATTATTAGAAATTGGGATGAGGAAGGATGTATGACATGATATTGTTTTTGTCCTTTAGCCATTTGATTGAGAAGTGTTAAAATGGTTGGATGTAGTTTTGGAAATTTTGGTAAAGTGTCAATGTGCGAGTTGAGGATGGCTTGTTGTTGATTTTGGTACATTTTGAATGATTTCAAAGAAAAGGGTTGAAATTGGCATGTTTTGATTGATTTTGAAAATAGTTGAAAGTGGCTTGTTTTGAAAATGGCACTTTGTGGTTTTGTATGAAAACATAGTTTTTGGGCATACTTTGACGGGACATAACTTGGACTACGGACCTCTGATTTGTGCCAAATCTATTTAGAAATGAAATTGGATCCGGGATATCCATGCCGTTCGAAGAACGGGTGAAAAATGATTTAAAATGAGAGAGTTATGACCGTCGAAAGATTGGGGGTTGAATCTGTGAATTCTGCAGCTTTTAACTTAGAAAATTTTTAGCAGAATAACCCTCCGCGCGTAGGCACACTTGGCGCGTGCACGCCATTCTTCCATGAAGCACCATCCACGCGTGCGCGTGGTGTGCGCGGGCGCGTCGATGCGCTGCGCCATATGCACAGCTATTTTCCAGAGAGTTGTGCCAGAATTGTGCCAGTTTTGTGCCTGGGCGCAAGAGCACCCACGCGTATGCGTGGCTGACGCTTGCGCGCCGTTTGGATATTTTTCAACCCACGCGTTCGCGCGTATGACGCTTGCGCGTCGATGAGTTTTTGGCCATCCGCGCGTGCGCGTGAAGTGCGCGTACGCGTGGCCCTGTTTTCATCCCAAAGTTGATTTTTGAGTTTTAAAAGCCAAATTTCATACTTCTAAGCCTCCGATCTCACCACTTATGTCTTGAATCATTATGATATGCCTAGCATGAGAAAAAGGGCTAGTGAATGTGGTAACTTGCGAGTGAAGCAAGGGGAAAAATGAATGATCAATGAGGATCAAAGATGATTATGTGAGATGCGGAGAATGGCGGTGGAAGTGCTTGTTGTGCCATGGGCCGAAGGGCCGTAATTGTTAATGAATTGGCTGGTTATGGATTTAACCGTGAGCCGGATGGCTAGATTATTGCCGTGTTACGGCGGAGCCATGATTATGGCTAAGTATAAATGCATATATGCTGTTGAATGAATTGTGAATGTTTGCACTTCCACCATATATTATCTGGAGGAAGTTCTAGGATTGCCTTCGGCTTTCCTCTATTATTATATATTATATATGTGGAAGCTGTTACCGTGCTGGGGACCTCTGGTTCTCACCCATGCGGATTTTATGGTTTTCAGATGCAGGACGCGAGGCTTCTCGTTGAGGCATGCTGGAGACTTCTGGATTAGCGAAGATCTTTGTTCTCGGGACTCTGTTTTGGGTTATATATCTTGTTTAGATACTTTTATCTCCATTAAATAATACAAACTGTGATGACTCCTCTTATAGGAGGTTTTGAGAATAGGTTTCTGTATTTGTGTCCCTTTGGGTTTTCCTTGGGGTTTTCCTTATTTTATTATATGTATATATTGCTATGCTCGGACCGGTTATCTTCGCGGCCGGATTTTGAGTCTTGTTATTCCTGTTTTTGACACTCTTTATATATATGATCTCGCGTTCGCTTATCCTTTACTCGTTACGTTATCGATCGGAGTGTAGCGCTTTCGAGTTACATTTTTTTTTGTTTACCCCGTTTTCTATAAAGGCTCCTAGTTATAATCAATTATTCATACTACTATACGTACTAAATTTTTGTTTTAGAGGTCGTAATACCTTGCCATCTCTGAATTATGACTTAAGCATAAGACTCTGTATGGTAGGGTGTTACATTATGGTATCAGAGCAGTTCGTTCCTGTAGAGCCTGAGGAATAGACTGACTATGCTTCTGTGCATTCTCTGTATATGTGTCATGTGCTGTTAGTATATCTGCTTGATATAATTGGCATAAACGTTCATGAGCATGCATTTGGGACTTTGAAGCACTAGACTTCCGATATTGAGACTGATCAACTTAATATCGATTGTTTGGTGTGTATAGGAACCAGATGGCGCCTCGTGTACGCGGTAGAGGCCGTGGGAGAGGTCATACAAATGCTCGTGCGCCAGGAATTAACCCTAATGACTCGGTGAATTTTATGACTGCGTTGGAGAACATGGCTGCTGCTATGCAAGCCACTGCTGAGGCTCTTGGCCAACAGATGAACAACCATGGTAATGACGGAGGTGAAGTTCAGGGACCGATGACACTGGCGAACTTTTTGAAGGTTAATCCCCCGAAGTTCAAGGGAACTACTAGCCCGACTGAGGCCGATACATGGTTTCAGGCTATGGAACGAGCACTGCAAGTGCAGGTGGTACCTGAAGGGCAGCGTATGGAGTTCGCTACCTATTTGCTCACTGGTGAAGCGTCGCATTGGTGGCAAGGAATCCGACGCCTCCTGCAGCAGGGTGATGATTATATCACCTGAGACGTCTTCCAAGAGGAGTTCTATAAGAAGTACTTTCTGACTTCTGCCAGGACAGCCAAGGAGCTTGAATTGTTGCAGCTGAAGCAGGGTACTATGTCCGTATCTGAGTATACTGACAAGTTTGAGGAGCTGTTCAGATTCTCTCGTATGTGTCAAGGGACTCCGGTGGAATATGAGGAATGGAAGTGTGTTAAGTACGAAGGAGGACTCCGGAGCGATATTTTCAGTTCAGTGGGACCAATGGAGATTAGGACTTTCTCGGAATTGGTGAACAAGTGTAGGGTTGCTGAAGAGTGTGTGAAGAGGGCAGCCGCTGAGAAAAGAAGTCACAAAGGATCATTTCCACAAAACCGAGGGAAGAGCTTTGCACCTAGAGGTCCGCCTTTCAAAAAGGGAGGTTCTTTTAGGAGGCCCAACAACAACAACTCCCAGGGAAAAGGTTTGGGAAGCAGCCTCAGAATGACCAAGCTTGTACTAGGTGTGGAAGTCACCATCCGGGTGCACCATGCAAGGCCGGATGGAGTTTGTGCTACAATTGTGGAAAGGCGGGGCATAAAGTCGCAAGTTGTCCGGAGAAGCAAAAGCAAGGTGCTGGGAAAGTACAACAGACTGGTCGGGTGTTCACCACCTCAGCTGTGGGTGTAGAGGGATCTGAGACACTCATTCGAGGTAACTGTGAAATGGCTGGTCAAACTTTAAATGCTTTATTTGATTCGGGAGCATCGCATTCATTCATTGCATTTGAAAAAGCCCATGAGTTAGGATTGAAGATCGTAACCTTAGGTTATGACCTAAAAGTTATAATGCTACCCATGAAGCCATGGTAACTAGGCTAGGATGCCCGAAAGTTTCGTTTAGGTTCAAGCAGCGTGATTTTGTCCATAATTTAATCTGCTTACCGATGATCGGTCTTGACCTTATCTTGGGATTGGACTGGTTATCTGAGAACCATGTCCTGCTTGATTGCTCTACAAAGTCGGTGTACTTTATGCCAGAAGATACAGAAGGGCCGGTCGTGGTGAATAATTATTACTTGAATTCGATGATGGTGAACTCTTCTGGATTCGAATGTCAGGGTATCCTGTTGTTGACTGCTGGTGTTTCGGGTGATGATCAAAGGTTGGATCAGATTCCGGTAGTGTGTGAGTTTCCGGAAGTATTTCCCGATGATATTGAGGAATTTCCACCTAACTGAGAGGTCGAGTTTGCTATTGAATTGGTGCCTGGGACGGGACAAATCTCAAGTGCTCCTTATAGAATGTCACCATTAAAGATGGCCGAGCTAAAGTCTCAGTTAGAGGAATTGTTGGGTAAGAACTTTATCCGACCAAGTGTTTCCCCGTGGGGTGCTCCAGTGTTACTGGTAAAGAAGAAAGATGGAAGTATGCGACTCTGTGTGGATTACAGGCAGCTTTATGCGAAACTGTCTAAGTGTGAGTTTTGGAAGAGTGAGGTGAAGTTTTTGGGTCACGTGGTGAGTAAGAAAGGAATAGCCGTAGATCCAACTAAGGTGGAAGCTGTGATGGATTGGAAGCAACCAACCACAGTAACTGAGATAAGGAGTTTTTTGGGTTTAGCTGGCTATTACCGAAGGTTCATCAAGGGCTTTTCGCAAAGAATCTCCGTTTGTTTGGACTCCTGAGTGCGAGGGGAGCTTTCAGGCATTGAAGAAAAAGTTGACCACTGCACCTGTGTTGGTGTTACCTGAGCCGAACGAACCATTTGAGGTGTATTGTGATGCCTCACTAAAGGGTCTAGGATGCGTGCTGATGCAGCATCATAATGTGGTGGCGTATGCCTCACGACAGTTGAGACCTCATGAAGTTAGTTACCCTACGCACCATTTAGAACTCGCTGCGGTCGTGTTTGCCTTGAAGGTGTGGAGGCATTATCTTTATGGGGTTAAGTTCCAAGTCTTCTCCGATCACAAGAGCTTGAAATATCTCTTTGATCAGAAAGAGCTTAATATGAGGCAAAGGAGGTGGATGGAATTATTGAAAGACTACGACTTTGAGTTGAATTACCATCCGGGAAAAGCGAATGTAGTGGCGGATGCGTTAAGTCGGAAGTCGTTATATGCGGCTTGGATTATGCTTCAAGAGGAGAAGTTACTCAAGGGATTCGAGAGTCTAAAAATTAGTGCTCGAGAAGTATCTGGAACCTTGTGTTTGAGCCGATTAGAAATCTCGAGTGATTTTAAATCCGAGCTCCTAAAGGCTCATGAAAATGATGAAGCGTTATGGAAGGTGTTACCGGCTATCGAACAAGGGAAACAATGGAGAGTGTCGGAAGAAAAAGATGGGTTATGGAGATTCAAGGGTAGGATCATTGTGCCGGATGTTGGCACTTTGAGGCAAGATATCTTAAAGGAGGCACACAAAAGCGGATTCTCCATTCACCCGGAAAGTATTAAGATGTACCATGATTTAAAGGCGATGTTTTGGTGGCCGGGTATGAAGAATGATGTGGCGGAATATGTTTCAAAGTGCTTAACTTGTCAAAAGGTAAAGATTGAACATCAAAGACCTTCCGGGATGTTGCAACCTTTAAAGGTTCCGCAATGGAAGTGGGAAAGTATTTGCCAGATTGCCAAGCTGGTTTTGATGCTATCTGGGTGATTGTGGACCGACTGACGAAGTCAGCTCACTTTTTGCCCATTCGGATGACTTACACCCTTACACCCTTAGCACGGTTATACATAAAGGAAATTGTGAGACTTCATGGTGTACCTGCTACTATAATCTCTGATAGAGATCCTCGTTTCACTTCGAGGTTCTGGGGTGCATTTCAGAAAGCTTTTGGAACCCGATTAA
>NC_029793.2:12199547-12202594 GCF_000816755.2 Arachis ipaensis | reverse complement strand
CGGTTATACATAAAGGAGATTGTGAGACTCCATGGTGTACCTGCTACTATAATCTCTGATAGAGATCCTCGTTTCACTTCGAGGTTCTGGGGTGCATTTTAGAAAGCTTTTGGAACCCGATTAAGCTTGAGTACAGCTTACCATCCTCAAACAGATGGTCAATCCGAGAGGACGATCCAAACCCTAGAGGATATGTTGAGAGCTTGTGTTTTGGACCAACCGGCGAGTTGGGATCAGTATATGCCGTTAGTGGAGTTTGCATACAATAATAGTTACCATGCGAGCATCGGAATGGATCCGTATGAGGCATTGTATGGGAGGAAATGTCAATCTCCACTATGTTGGTATGAAGCTAGAGAGAAGGGTTTGTTGGGGCCGGAAATGATAGCTGAGACCACTGAACAAGTTAAGAAAATCCGAGGTAGGATGCTTACGGCGCAGAGTCGCCAGAAAAGTTACGCCAATCAAAGGCGGAAGCCCTTGGAATTTGAGGAAGGAGATCATGTTTTCCTGAAGGTTACTCCAACCACAGGAGTAGGTAGGGCGATTAAAGCAAAGAAGTTGAATCCTCGATACATTGGTCCATTTCAGATCCTGGAGAGGATTGGACCGGTGGCGTATCGAATGGCTCTACCACCTCATCTTTCGAACCTGCACGACGTGTTTCACGTATCGCAGCTTCGGAAGTACACTCCAGATGCTAGCCATGTGTTAGAACCTGAATCGGTTCAGTTAAGGGAAGATTTGACGCTTTCAGTGACTCCAGTCAGAATCGATGATACTAGTATCAAACGGTTGCGTGGAAAAGAGGTTTCATTGGTCAAAGTTGCATGGAGTCGAGGTGGTGTTGAGGAACACACTTGGGAACTTGAGTCAGAGATGCGAACGGACTATCCACACTTATTCTCAGGTAATTGAATTTGAATTTGAATTTTGTGGGCAAGATTCCCAATTAGGTGGGTAGAATGTAAGACCCGGTTAATTAACGGCTAATTAACCCATAAATGAGAATTTATACTAGAAAGCCAAAAATGTTATTTTTATGGCTTAATATGATAGAGGAGATTGAGATGAGAATTTCGGTACCGATTTTATAGAAAACGGACCAAGATTGGACCGAACGGGCCAAATCGGGCCAACCGGACCCAAAGTGGACCCTTGGCCCAACTAAACTAAACCAAAACCCTAGTTTTCAGCACTCTCTCTCCTCACAACACTCTCATTCACGCTGAAATGGAGTAAGGGAGGGGAAGAACACTCTCTCAAGTTCTTTCTCTCACTTGATCTTCAAACCACCATAACTTTTGATCTAGAGCTCTGATCGCCGCACCGTTTGCGGCCACGCTGGTACGCGGAATCGTGATTACACTTTAATTATGTAAAATTCATTGATCTTTCTTTTCCTGGAAATGGTGCCAAAAACATGATGCCAAGACCATGGTTCACAACTCCGTGTAACTAACCAGCAAGTGCACTGGGTCGTCCAAGTAATACCTTACGTGAGTAAGGGTCGAATCCCACGGAGATTGTTGGTATGAAGCAAGCTATGGTCACCTTGCAAATCTCAGTTAGGCAGATATAAATTGATAATGGTGTTTTCGAATAATAAATAATAGAATAGGGATAGAGGTACTTATGTAAATCATTGGTAGGAATTTCAGATAAGCGAATGGAGATGCTTTTCGTTCCTTTGAACCTCTGCTTTCCTGCTATCTTCATCCAATCAGTCTTACTCCTTTCCATGGCTGGCTTTATGTGATACATCACCACTGTCAATGGCTACTTTCGGTCATCTCTCGGGAAAATGATCCAATGCCCTGTCACGGCACGGCTAATCGTCTGGAGGCATCACCCTTGTCAATGGCTTCATCTTATCCTCTCAGTGAAAATGGTCAATGCACCCTGTCACGGCACGGCTAGTCATCTGTCGGTTCTCGATCATGCTGGAATAGGATTTACTATCCTTTTGCGTCTGTCACTAACGCCCTGCAATCGCGAGTTTGGATCTCGTCACAGTCATTCATTCATTGAATCCTACTCGGAATACCACAGACAAGGTTTAGACTTTCCGGATTCTCCTGAATGCCGCCATCATTCTAGCTTACGCCACGAAGATTCTGATTAAGTGATCTAAGAGATACTCATTCAGTCGAAGGTAGAACGGAAGTGGTTGTCAGGCACGCGTTCATAGGGAATGATGATGATTGTCACGTTCATCACATTCAGATTGAAGTACGAATGGGTATCTTAGAAGCGAAACAAGATGAATTGAATAGAAAACAGTAGTACTTTGCATTAATCTTTGAGGAACAGCAGAGCTCCACACCTTAATCTATGGAGTGTAGAAACTCTACCGTTGAAAATACATAAGTGAAAGGTCCAGGCATGGCCGAATGGCCAGCCCCCAAAACGTGATCACAGGATCAATAATACAATCCCGGATGGTCAAAAAGACTAGTAAAATGTCCTATTTATAATAAACTAGCTACTAGGGTTTACATGAGTAAGTAACTGATGCATAAATCCACTTCTGGGGCCCACTTGGTATGTGCTTGGGATGAGCTTGAGTGTTGCACGTGTAGAGGTCCTTCTTGGAGTTGAACGCCAGTTTTTGTGCCAGTTTGGGCGTTCAACTCTGGTTTTGGATCCTTTTCTGGCGCTGGACGCCAGAATTGGGCAGAGAGCTGGCGTTGAACGCCAGTTTGCGTCGTCTATTCTTGGCCAAAGTATGGACTATTATATATTTCTGGAAAGCCCTGGATGTCTACTTTCCAACGCAATTGGAAGCGCGCCATTTCGAGTTCTGTAGCTCCAGAAAATCCACTTTGAGTGCAGGGAGGTCAGAATCCAACAGCATCAGCAGTCCTTCTTCAACCTCTGAATCTGGTTTTTGCTCAAGTCTCTCAATTTCAGCCAGAAAATACCTGAAATAACAGAAAAACACACAAACTCATAGTAAAGTCTAGAAATGTGAATTTAACATAAAAACTAATGAAAACATCCCTAAAAGTAACTAGATCCTACTAAAAACATACTAAAAACAATGC
>NC_029793.2:12175498-12198867 GCF_000816755.2 Arachis ipaensis | reverse complement strand
TTTCCCCCGAACCATTTTAACATAGTTCTTTGGATCCGGGTTCTTACTTTGATCATGGTTCTTGGTGATCCATGCATTAGCATAGAACTCTTGAACCATTAGGATGCCGACTTGTTGGATGGGATTTGTTAGAACTTCCCAACCTCTTCTTTGAATTTCATGTCGGATCTCTGGATACTCATTTCTTTTGAGTTTAAAAGGGACCTCAGGGATCACTTCTTCTTGGCCACAACATCATAGAAGTGGTCTTGATGGGCTTTGGAGATGAACCTTTCCATCTCCCATGACTCGGATGTGGAAGCTTTTGTCTTCCCTTTCCCCTTTCTAGAGGATTCTCCGGTCTTACGTGCCATCAATGGTAATGGAAAAACAAAAAGCTTATGCTTTTACCACACCAAACTTAGAATTTTGCTCGCCCTCGAGCAATAAAAGAAAGAATAGATGAAGGAGAAAAAGAAATGGAGGAGAGGGAGAGTGGGAAGTGTTTCGGCCAAGAAGGGTGTAAAGGGGTGTGTTGTGTGAATTTGATGAAGAATGGAGGGCTTTATATAGGGAATGGAGGGGGGAAAGGTTTCGGCCATATGGGTGGGTTTGGGTGGGAAATTGGTTTTGAATTTTTGAAGGTAGATGGAGTTTATGAGGTAGGTTTATGGGGAAGAGTGGATGGATGTGAGTGGTGAGGAGGTGATGGGGAAGAGAGATTGAGGTGATTGGTGAAGGGTTTTTTGGGGAAGAGTGTTTATGGGGTTGTGTGAAAGAGAGTGGTGAGAAGAAGTGAGTGGAGGTAGGTGGGGATCCTGTGGGGTCTACAGATCCTGAGTGGATCCTGTGGGGTCCACAGATCCTGAGGTTTTCAAGGATTTATATCCCTGCACCCATTAGGCATGAAAAAATGCCTTTGCACACAACTCTGGGCGTTCAGCGCCAGGTTGGTGGCCATTTTGGGCGTTCAGCGCCCATTTGTGTGCCATTTCTGGTGTTGAACGCCAGAACCATGCCTGTTCTGGCGTTCAGCGCCCAAAAGCTGCCCATTTTGGGCGTTCAGCGCCAGAACCATGCTCTGTTCTGGCGCTGAACACCAGACAGATGCTCCTCCTTTCCTGTTCGAAAATTTCTGAAAGGTTATCTCTGGATTGTTGTATTTTAGCTTCTCTTAGTTTCCTTTTTTAGAGTCCTTTCAGGTTCTGGATCTGCTTCCACAAGAATGTTCTTATCCTTGCTCCTGCTCATATGACAAAGAAGAGGGCACAGAAAAATAATAATAATAATAGAGATCCTTTATACCACAGTATAGGGGTCCCTGTGTGAGTAGAAGAAGAGGGGGAGACAAAGAATGTAATGTAATGGAAGAAACACAACTGTGAGGAGGGTTGAGAGATGAGAGATGAGATGTTAGTAAATGAATGAATAAATAGAATAAGATGGGAGAGGGAGAATTTTCGAAAAATATTTTTGAAAAAGAGTTAGTGATTTTCGAAAATGGTTTTTGAAAAATGTTAGTATTTTTCGAAAATTTTTAAAATCAAAAATAAAAATAATTAGTTAATAAAAAAGAAATTTTTGAAAAAGAGGGAAGATATTTTCGAAAATTAGAGAGAGAGAGAGTTAGTTAGGTAGTTTTGAAAAAGTTAATAAACAAACAAAAGTTAGTTAGTTAGTTGAAACAAATTTTGAAAAGATAAGAAGTTAGGAAGTTGGAAAAGATATTTTGAAATTAGATTTTTGAAAAAGATAAGATAAGAAGATATTTTAGAAATTAGTTTTGAAAAATATTTGATTTTTAAAATCTCAATTAATGACTTGATTCACAAGATATGATTCTAGAACTTAAAGTCTGAATCTTTCTTAACAAGCAAGTAACAAACTTCAAATTTTTGAATCAAAACATTAATTGATTATGTTATTTTCGAAAATTTGATATAAAAATAAGAAAAAGATTTTTGAAAAATATTTTTGGAATTTTCGAAAATAACTAAGAATTTTGAAAAAGATTTGATTTTTGAAAAAGATTTTGAAAGAGATAAGATTTTCAAATTGAAAATTTGATTTGACTCATAAGAAACAACTTTGATTTTTAAAATTTTTTGAAAAAGTCAACTCAATTTTCGAATTTGATGAGAGAAAAAGGGAAAGATATTTTTTGATTTTTAAAATTTTTATGAAAAATATGAAAATTATGCAATGCATGAAATTTTTAGATCAAAACAATGAATGCATGCAAGAATGCTATGAATGTCAAGATGAACACCAAGAACACTTTGAATGTCAAGATGAACATCATAGACACAATTTTGAAAAATTTTTAATGCAAAGAAAACATGCAAGACACCAAACTTAGAATTCTTTAATGCTTACGCACTAAGAATTCAAGAATGCATATGAAAAACACCATACAACACAAAACAAAAAATCATCAAGATCAAACAAGAAGACTTACCAAGAACAACTTGAAGATCATGAAGAACACTATGAATGCATGAAATTTTCGAAAAATGCAAGATGCACATGCAAATGACACCAAACTTATGACATGACTCAAAACTCAAACAAGAAACAGAAAAATATTTTTGATTTTTATGATTTTCTAATTTTTTTTGGATTTTTTCGAAAATTATATGAAAAAGAAAAATTAAGGATTCCAAAATTTTTAACATGAATTCCAGGAATCTTGCATTCTTAGTCTAAAGCTTCAGTCCAGGAATTAGACATGGCTCACTAGCCAGCCAAGCTTTCAATGAAAGCTCCGGTCCAAAACACTAGACATGGCCAATGGCCAGCCAAGCTTCAGCATGTAATTCAGACATGACATGCCTGACATACCCTACAGTCGTGTAACAACTGATGGTTGGAAGCCTCAGTCCAAAAGAATTTAGACATGGCTTTACAGCCAGCCAGGCTTCACATGCTTCATGAAACACTAGAATTCATTCTCAAAAATTTTGAAGCCATAGAATAATTTATTTTTGAAAACATTATATTTTATTATATTTTTTTTTCAAAAACAGGTGAGAAGATTTTGAAATATTTTTGAAAAAATTTTGAAAAGAAAACAAAAAGAAAATTACCTAATCTGAGCAACAAGATGAACCGTCAGTTGTCCAAACTCGAACAATCCCCGGCAACGGTGCCAAAAACTTGGTACGCGGAATCGTGATTACACTTTAATTATGTAAAATTCATTGCTCTTTCTTTCCCTGGAAATGGCGCCAAAAACATGATGCCAAGACCATGGTTCACAACTCCGTGTAACTAACCAGCAAGTGCACTGGGTCGTCCAAGTAATACCTTACGTGAGTAAGGGTTGGATCCCACGGAGATTGTTGGTATGAAGCAAGCTATGGTCACCTTGCAAATCTCAGTTAGGCAGATATAAATTGATAATGGTGTTTTCGAATAATAAATAATAGAATAGGGATAGAGGTACTTATGTAAATCATTGGTAGGAATTTTAGATAAGCGAATGGAGATGCTTTTTGTTCCTCTGAACCTCTGCTTTCCTACTATCTTCATCCAATCAGTCTTACTCCTTTCCATGGCTGGCTTTATGTGATACATCACCACTGTCAATGGCTACTTTCGGTCATCTCTCGGGAAAATGATCCAATGCCCTGTCACGGCACGGCTAATCATCTGGAGGCATCACCCTTGTCAATGGCTTCATCTTATCCTCTCAGTGAAAATGGTCAACGCACCCTGTCATGGCACGGCTAGTCATTTGTCAGTTCTCGATCATGCTGGAATAGGATTTACTATCCTTTTGCGTCTGTCACTAACGCCCTGCAATCGCGAGTTTGGAGCTCGTCACAGTCATTCATTCATTGAATCCTACTCGGAATACCACAGACAAGGTTTAGACTTTCCGGATTCTCCTGAATGCTGCCATCATTCTAGCTTACGCCACGAAGATTCTGATTAAGAGATCTAAGAGATACTCATTCAGTCGAAGGTAGAACGGAAGTGGTTGTCAGGCACGCGTTCATAGGGAATGATGATGATTGTCACGTTCATCACATTCAGATTGAAGTACGAATGGGTATCTTAGAAGCGAAACAAGATGAATTGAATAGAAAACAGTAGTACTTTGCATTAATCTTTGAGGAACAGCAGAGCTCCACACCTTAATCTATGGAGTGTAGAAACTCTACCGTTGAAAATACATAAGTGAAAAGTCCAGGCATGGCCGAATGGCCAGCCCCCAAAACGTGATCACAGGATCAATAATACAATCCCGGATGGTCAAAAAGACTAGTAAAATGTCCTATTTATAATAAACTAGCTACTAAGGTTTACATGAGTAAGTAATTGATGCATAATACCTGAAATCACAGAAAAACACACAAACTCATAGTAAAGTCCAGAAATATGAATTTAACATAAAAACTAATGAAAACATCCCTAAAAGTAACTAGATCCTACTAAAAATATACTAAAAACAATGCCAAAAAGCGTATAAATTATCCGCTCATCACACGCGTTCACCGCGGAGAGCTCTACAAAACCCATACAATCAATCTTGAGGTAAACCACGTTTTGCTCTTCGAATTTCCAGACTTGATTTCGAGTTGCATGAGCAAAAATGTTGAGATTTTGGGCCCTTTGATGTTATAGGACCCAACTCTCTTGAAGGAGAAGGTTAATCTTGTTTCCTTGGACCTTGGGTGTGGTAAGATTCTCAACTCTAGTGTAAATTGTTGTTCTATGATGTTTGGGTATTGAGATGTTGTGTATGGATATGATGATTGTGGCTTAGGTTGTGTATATGTGAATGTTGGAGCTTGATTGGTGATTTTTGGAAAGCTTGGAAGAGGGTTTTGTGTGATAAAATCTGTTCTTGGAGGTGTTAAGACCTTGAGAGCTTGTGGACAAGTGGTTTGGAAGTGCTCCGGTTGAGCGTGGGAAATCGGCTAAGGTATGGTTTCGGTTTCCCGTATCTAATATGTAATGTGGTAGGAAATACTTAGGCTAGAGGCCCTAAGATAGGCATTGAATTGTTGATGTTGTTGAATGGTTGAGATATATGATGTGATCATATATGTGATTATGAATATTGATGCCTTGATTGTGTGATATATGAGAAATGCATGTTGTGATATATGCTTGATGGATGATTGAGGTTGAATTGATGGGTGGTACCATGTTGATGGTGAGTATGATGATGATTATGTATAATGATGGTTTGTTGGAAATGGAATTATTGGAAATTGGGATGAGGAAGGATGTATGACATGATATTGTATTTGTCCTTTAGCCATTTGATTGATAAGTGTTAAAATGGTTGGATGTGGTTTTGGAAATTTTGGTAAAGTGTCAATGTGCGAGTTGAGGATGGCTTGTTGTTGATTTTGGTACATTTTGAATTATTTCAAAGAAAAGGGTTGAAATTGGCATGTTTTGATTGATTTTGAAAAGAGTTGAAAGTGGCTTGTTTTGAAAATGGCACTTTGTGGTTTTGTATGAAAACATGGTTTTTGGGCATACTTTGACGGGACATAACTTGGACTACGGACCTCTGATTTGTGCCAAATCTGTTTAGAAATGAAATTGGATCCGGGATGTCCATGCCGTTCGAAGAACGGGTGAAAAATGATTTAAAATGAGAGAGTTATGACCGTCGGAAGATTGGGGGTTGAATCTGTGAATTCTGCAGCTTTTAACTTAGAAAATTTTTAGCTGAATAACCCTCCGCGCGTAGGCACACTTGGCGCGTGCACGCCATTCTTCTAGGAAGCACCATCCACGCGTGCGCGTGGTGTGCGCGGGCGCGTCGATGCGCTGCGCCATATGCCCAGCTATTTTCCAAAGAGTTGTGCCAGAATTGTGCCAGTTTTGTGCCTGGGCGCAAGAGCACCCACGCGTATGCGTGGCTGACGCTTGCGCGCCGTTTGGATATTTTTCAACCCACGCGTTCGCGCGTATGACGCTTGCGCGTCGATGAGTTTTTGGCCATCAGCGCGTGCGCGTGGAGTGCGCGTACGCGTGGCCCTGTTTTCATCCCAAAGTTGATTTTTGAGTTTTAAAAGCCAAATTTCATACTTCTAAGCCTCCGATCTCACCACTTATGTCTTGAATCATTATGATATGCCTAGCATGAGAAAAAGGGCTAGTGAATGTGGTAACTTGCGAGTGAAGCAAGGGGAAAAATGAATGATCAATGAGGATCAAAGATGATTATGTGAGATGCGGAGAATGGCGGTGGAAGTGCTTGTTGTGCCATGGGCCGAAGGGCCGTAATTGTTAATGAATTGGCTGGTTATGGATTTAACCGTGAGCTAGATGGCTAGATTATTGCCGTGTTACGGCGGAGCCATGATTATGGCTAAGTATAAATGCATATATGTTGTTGAATGAATTGTGAATGTTTGCACTTCCACCATCGGAGATGAGTGTTTCCCTGGGAGGAAGCAGTGGCTAGCCACCACGTGCTCCAGGTTAAGACTCGAAGCTCTTTTGACCCTATGTCGTAAGTGTGGCCGGGCACTGTGAAAGACCCGGATGAGCTCGCCCCCGTAAATATTCACCAGTGAGGGTGATGGATATGGATCATTATTATGATCAAGTTTATGATGAGTATAACTCGAGTTGGGGATGCGCGACAGAGGGACAGTCCAATGGTTAGCTACCAAGACTTGTCGGGTTGGCTCTATAATCGACAGATGATATCATCAGCCACTAGGGACAGGCATGCATCATAAGCATACTACATGAATTGTTTGAGATTGCCTATTTGACTGCATATTACTTGCTAATTGTCTAAATGCCTTATTTGTTCCTATTTGTAAATTTCTTGTCTGATATAACTGTGTTTGCTATATTATACTCCTGCTGGAGGTTGGGAGGTCTGAAGGAATTGGAAAGGGAAGTATTAGTTAGACTGAAGAATCTTTAGTCAGTTGCCACTTACGGTTTAGTTTGTTTATAAGCTTTGATATTATCTGGAGGAAGTTCTAGGATTGCCTTCGGCTTGCCTCTATTATTATATATTATATATGTGGAAGCTGTTACCGTGCTGGGGACCTCTGGTTCTCACCCATGCGGATTTTGTGGTTTTCAGATGCAGGACGCGAGGCTTCTCGTTGAGGCATGCTGGAGACTTCTGGATTAGCGAAGATCTTTGTTCTCGGGACTCTGTTTTGGGTTATATATCTTGTTTAGATACTTTTATCTCCATTAAATAATACAAACTGTGATGACTCCTCTTATAGGAGGTTTGGAGAATAGGTTTCTGTATTTGTGTCCCTTTGGGCTTTCCTTGGGGTTTTCCTTATTTTATTATATGTATATATTGCTATGCTCGGACCGGTTATCTTCGCGGCCAGATTTTGAGTCTTGTTATTCCTGTTTTTGACACTCTTTATATATATGATCTCGCGTTCGCTTATCCTTTACTCGTTACGTTATCGATCGGAGTGTAGCGCTTTTGAGTTACATTTTTTTTTGTTTACCCCGTTTTCTATAAAGGCTCCTAGTTATAATCAATTATTCATACTACTATACGTACTAAATTTTTGTTTTAGAGGTCGTAATACCTTGCCATCTCTGAATTATGACTTAAGTATAAGACTCTGTATGGTAGGGTGTTACATCAAGTAACAATGTTATTTAGCATTTTTATTACATAATGCTAAATGCTTGATTTATGAGCAGATTTGAATGATATACAAAACTCATTTGTTATCAATAATTTGATTGTCTGCTCAAACTTTTTACACATATCAATTAGCAAGAGAGTTTATTCAAATATTTTTCCTAGACAAGATATCAGAGCAAAATTATTATGATAAGAAAAATATTTGAAGCACACATGGTCAAAACATGGTAGTTTTTATATTTTCCATAGTTTAAAGGAACTGCCAAAAATATCAAGCATATTAACCAGGATGAAACAGAGTAATATAATCATGCACTTTCATCAAGGTTAATTAACAACCAGTCATCCATGTAATCAAAACAAATGCATTACTAAATCATTATAAAACAATAGCAGCAAACACAATGAAGCAAATGCAGTTTCAATATTATCAACGTGCTATCATCAAGCATCAAAATATAACAAGGGTGATCATGAATTTTCAACAGAAAATTTCATCCCCTGTTTTCTCCCCTGTTTTTCCATATTTCAATTTTTAGCTTTTCTCCCCCTTTTGTCATCAAAGGGGTACCTGCAAGAAATGATTATCATGGAAAACAGAGTATGCAAAATATATCCGAAAACATAAACAACAAGTGTCATCAGAGTATCACATAGTTATGCTACTGTCAGTCTCCAACTTAACAAAATAAAGTAACTAATTGAGCCAAAGTGTGCCAATATCAAACAGTAAACAGAAACTTAATCGTCAGAGAGATTAAAGTCTGATCCCTCAGCCCTTGCTTCACTACCAGCTTCATCATCAAGGTTCTCTAGCATTAAACCGACCCTTTCTTGGCATTTCTTCCAGGCCGACTCATTTTCATATGCAAGTTTGCGAGCAGACTTGTGAAATTGAACCATGAGATCAGACATGTTAGAGAATTCTGTGAGAATGTCTCTTAGGGAATCGGTCGCCTTTAAGAATTCTGGCCGGCTCTCAAAGTCATCATCAGAGGCCATAGATTTCTTTCCCCTTTTTGTAGCGCCGCCTCCTTTAATCATAGAAACCTTGTTCTCTACATCCTCATTTGTTAAATCTACCTTAAAGTACTCAAAGATGCACGTGAGGAACATTCCATAAGGTAAATTAGCCTTTTTTGTACTCTTTACAGACTCCCACTTATGTCTAATCATTAGATAACTAAATGAAATGGAAGATGAAGTAACAAGAGCAAATATTATGAGACAGTCAGATACGGTTACCCTGTTATGAGAACCACTCTGTGGAGTGAGAGTATGAGTGATGATGCGGTGCAGCAGGGAGTTGGTTGGACCCAAAGCCTTGTGAGTATGAACAGTTCCATCTAGTCCAGACAGATTTTCACAGATTTGATGAAGAACTTGCTTGTATGTAACCCCAACATGTGAATCCCATTTATCACTCATGTAAACCTTCGGCCCTTCATCAACGTAACCAAGGGCAGAAGCAATTGTCTCAGCATTCAGAGTGATATGCACCCGTTTCATATAGGAGTGAAGGCTGCCATCAATATATCTCAGATTTGCATAAAACTGTCTCACCAACCCTGGATAAACCATTTTGTGAATAAGAAGCAATGGAGACCATTTGAGGCTATCAAACAGGGGTTGTAGATTGATTCCTTTGGAGGACAGAGACTCAGATTCACTAAGTAAGAGGGGGCACATATGTCGTTTTTCCAAGACCTCTTTGTGGAATTCATAGAAGGCACAGGTCGAGAACCTTGAAGGATCAAAATGTGAGTGCGGTTTGTGAAACTTATTTTTGAAATCCATTGAACCAAGGTTCGTGGGTTCTCTAGTCTCATGAAGCACGAAACCCTTGGCCTTTTGAGAGCTCTTTCCAGATGCATGGGGAGTGGATCTCTTCGGTGGTGAAGGTGGTGGAGACAGAATGGGTGATATGTGAGACTCTTCTTCTTCTTCCACGGGACCTTTTCCTTTCTTCTTTCTTATAGAAGTTTTCGTGGCAATGACCTTTCTTCTCATGGTGTCGGTTTGCTTTGAGGGAGGTGAGGGTGATGATGATGATGTAGAGTGAATATGGATGTGAGTGTGAGATTGTGGAGTGGACGGTTTTTGAGAAAATAGAATCCTTTCACTTTTTCTGGGGGCAGTTTTCTTTTTCATGGTTTGGAGAGTGGAAAATTTGAATATGAAAGGGTGAGGAGGGCCGAAAGAAGTGAGGGAGAAGGGAGGTTAGTGGTGCAATAAATGTGGAGTGGAGAGAGATAGTGGAGGGAGTTATTAACCATTAATGGCGCGGTTATTAACCAGGGAAGTTTTTCAAAAACTGAAAAAGGGAGTTTCCTTGAATCAAGGGATTAGTTGGAAGGAAAGATTTGATTTGACAACATGCTTCTTCCAACAAGATTTGATAAGACAACTAAGGAATTTTGTGATTTTATTTTTCAAAAAAATGAGGAACTAACAAAACTGTCATGGTGGGGTCAAAAGATATTTGGTGGGGCCCATGAAACTTAAATTCTGCGTTGTCTCCCCCTTAATTATAGCTCTGCCATCATGCCCTCATTTTTATCTCGTCCAAACCTACGAGACAAAACTGAACAGAGTCAAATATTCACAAGTTATCAATAGAACTAAAATCAAACATTCCCAAACTTTTTCTCAAGGTGCAGAATCTGTCTTCACAGAGGGGTTTTGTAAAAATATCAGCAATTTGGTCTTCAGATTTTACAAATTGAATATCAATAGTACCCTTTTGCACATGTTCTCTAATAAAATTATATTTTTTCTCAATGTTCTTAGTTCTTGAGTGCAGAACAAGATTTTTTGATATGTTTATAGCACTCATATTATCACAAAATAAGGGAATACTTTTGATTTTTAATTTGTAATCTTCCAATTGTGTTTTTAACCAAATTAATTGAGAGCAACATGCAGATGCGAAAATGTATTCAGCTTCAGCTGTGGATAAAGCCAATGTGGTTACTTCTTGCTTGACCACATGTTGAGTGAGCTTCCAAGGAAGCAACACATACCCGATGTGCTTCGTCTATCCACTCTATCTCCCGCATAATCTGCATCACAAAACCCTACTGCACAAAAGTCATCAGATTTAGGATACCACAAGCCATAATCACAAGTTCCCTTAATGTATCTAATGATGCGTTTAACAGCCGTAAGATGAGATTCTTTTGGGTGAGATTGAAACCTTGAGCATACACCCACACTTTGAACAATATCCGATCTAGAGGAGGTAAGGTACATGAGTGAACCTATCATTCCTCTATACTTCGTTTCATCCACATCTCGACCATCATCATCCTTTTCAAGTTTTGTGTTAGGATGCATTGGTGTACCCATTGGTTTGGAATTTTCAAGGCCAAACTTTTTGATAAGTTCTTTTGCATACTTTCCTTGGTGAATAAAAGTACCACTAGGAGTCTGTTTGATTTGGAGGCCAAGAAAGAAAGTTAGCTCTCCCATTAAACTCATTTCAAACTCACTAGTCATAAGTTTTCCAAACTCTTCACACAAGGATACATTGGCCGATCCAAATACAATGTCATCAACATAAACTTGAACAAGGAGTATATCATCATTAGATGCTTTAATGAATAAAGTAGTGTCGGTGGGACCCCTTTGAAAATGATTTTCCAACAAGAAGGCACTAAGCCTTTCATACCAAGCTCTTGGAGCTTGTCTAAGACCATAAAGAGCCTTAGTTAATTTGAAAACATGATTTGGAAACTTTTTATCCTCAAAGCCGGGGGGGTTGTGCCACATACACTTTTCTATCAATAAAGCCATTAAGGAAAGCACATTTAACATCCATTTAAAACATTTTGAAACCCTTATGGGCAGCATAGACAAGAAGCAAACTAATTGCTTCCATTCTAGCTACCGAAGCAAAAGACTCATCAAAATCTATACCCTCTTCTTGATCGTAACCTTGGGCCACTAATCTAACCTTGTTACGAACAACTTGTCCATCCTCACCAAGTTTATTTTTTAAAAACCCATTTAGTACCCGTTACTTTCTTACCATCCGGATGGGGTACTAGTGTCCAAACCTCATTCTTGTCAAATTGAGCAAGCTCTTCTTGCATGGCTTTGACCCATGATAGATCTTCAAGGGCTTGTTTGATATTGTTGGGCTCCATTTGTGACAAGAGAGCGAAATTGCTAGGTTCGGTTTGCCTTTTGGTGGAGGATCTTGTAGTTACACCTTGAGAGAAATCACCAATGATGAAGTCATGAGAATAACCCCTCATGGACTTCCATTCTCTAGGCTTTCGGACAGGTGTTGAGCTTTGATGAACTTCTGGTGGTCTCACTGTTTCAGTTTCTCGTGCTTGCTCAGGAGATAAAACAAAAATGCCTCCTCCAATCTGACGAGACAAAACCGGGCTGACAGATTCTTCAGTTTGCACAGATTTGGGATTTTCTTTACTTGTTCCAGCCTCTTCACAATATGAATCATTATCCTTTACAATACTGGGAAATAAGTTAGAATCACAAAAAGTAACATGTATGGATTCCTCTATGGTTCTATGCTCTTTGAGATAAACTCTATAGGCCTTGCTTGTGGTGGAATATCCAACAAACATTCCTTCATAAGATTTTGGATCAAACTTTCCAAGGTTTTCTTTATTGTTAAGTACAAAGCATTTGCATCCAAAAACATGAAAGTACTTAAGATTTGGAGGGGTTCCTTTCCATAGCTCATAAGGGGTTTTCTTCAACCCTTTTCTAATGATTGTTCTATTCAAAATGTAACAAGCCGTATTCACAGCTTCAGCCCATAAAAATTTAGGAATCTCATTCTCACAAAGCATAGCCCTAGTCATCTCTTAAAGGCTCCTATTCCTTCTTTCAACCACCCCATTTTGTTGGGGGGTTCTAGGGCATGAAAAGTTATGAGAAATTCCCAAGTCATCACATAATTTTTCAAAGTCTTGATTTTCAAATTCTCTTCCGTGATCACTTCTCAAATGAGCAATTTTTAAATCCTTTTCATTTTGAATTTTCTTGCAAAGAGTTGAGAAAGCATGAAAGGCATCATTTTTATGAGCAAGGAAAAGTACCCAACCAAATCTAGAGTAATCATCCACTACCACAAGACCATAGTGTTTACCTCCTAAACTTTGAGTTCTTGTTGGTCCAAAAAGATCAATATGTAACATCTCTAATGGCCTTTTGGTTGAGATTCCATCTTTAGGTTTAAAAGAGGATTTTACTTGTTTGCCCAATTGGCAAGCATCACAAGTATGATCCTTATCAAATTTGATGTTTGGAATTCCTCTAACCAGATTTTTCTTAACTAGCTTAGAAATTTGGTACATGCTTGCATGACCCAACTTTCTATGCCATAGCCATTTTTCAGAATCAAGAGAGTTTTATTTTCGTTTGGATGCTAGGCACACCTACAAAACAAGCTCAAGTGACCTTAGGTATCCAAATTTTCTTGGATCCTTTCACGTTAAACCATCTCTTATGCCCTAAGCCATTATAATCGAAGACAACTTTACAAACTTTATCACCAATCATTCTTTCACCAAAAAAATATTGAATCGGAAAGTGTCCATTTCGATTGCATAGTCTACAAAATCTTTGAGTTGCTGTTTTGTTAAAGTAGGTGGGATCTTGAAATCTTGTATCATTAGAAGATGAAGCAATGTTTTCAAAATGAGCTTTTTCTGAAGATTTATAAAATCCCAACCCAGCTTTATCGTAAAGAGATTTTTGACTAGCCAAGATTTGATTAAGATTTTCAGAACTTTGAGTGAACTTGGCCAAGTCTTCCTTAAGTCTTTTAATCTCTTTAAGCAACTCTTCATTTCTTTTAAAACAATCTACATATGCAAGAATGGAATGATTACTTTCACAACTCTTAATTTGGGCTCTTAACTGCTTATTTTCTTCAACAAGATCACAAGCAGTTTCGGCCTCTCTCACTTTCTCTTTAAGAAAACTGTTTTCAGCTTTAAGAATGGTAATTTGTTGTTCAAGTTCTTGATTTTCCAACAGAAAGCATCTTATTTTTTCAGAAAGGTGGTCTATCATAAGATGAAGATCTTCAGTGTTAGGGTTGTGAAAGACTACCTGATCTATGTGATCTGCCATGAGACATGGTTGTGACTTGGTCTCGGTTTCTTCATCATCATCATCTGAGTCATTCTCCAAGTCTTCCCATGAAGCCATCAGTCCCTTTTTCTTTCCTCTTTTCGGCTTCTCCTCCTTCTTTAACTTGGGACAATCAGATTTGAAATGCCTCATTTCTTTGCAGTTGTAACAGGTTACTTTGCTAAGGTCTTTCTTCACTTTCCTTGAGCTGCTGCCTTTGCCTTTGAGCTTCATCATTTTCCTGAATTTTTTGGCAAATAACACAAATTCATGTTCAGAGGAGTTATCACTGGATTCATCATCCAGAGAGTTAGTCATAGAAGAAAAAGCAATTCCTTTCTTTTTTGAATCTTTTTTCAAATAGGTGTTTTCAAAAGCAAGAAGATTTCCTCTCAAATCATCACAAGTCATGGAGTCTAAGCTACTGCTCTCAGAAATAATTAAAGCTTTTGTTTCCCACTCTTTTGTGAGACATCTCAGCACTCTTCTCACAAGCATAGAATCAGGATATGTAATTCCTAGAGCATCTAAGCCAACAATGATGATGTTGAATCGTTCAAACAGCTCATCAATAGACTCTCCTTCCTTCATTGCAAACATTTCATACTCTCTGTTCAACAGATCTGTCCGAGTCTTCTTTACAATGGTGGTTCCTTCATGAGTGATTTGCAATTTATCACAGATTTCCTTTGCCGTTGTGCATCGTGATACCCGTCGGTACTCCTCGAAGCTGATAGCACAGTTGAGCAGGTTTACTGCCTTGGCATTTAACTCTACCTTCTTCCTATCTTCCTCGGTCCAGCTTGCTTCTGGTTTGAGAGAGACTATTCCTTCAGCACTTGTGTTAGTTGGAAATTGAGGCCCTTCCAAGATGATCTTCCACAGTCTGTAATGCACTGCTTGCACAAATATCTTCATTCTCTCCTTCCAATAGGTATAATTTTTCCCATTGAAAAGAGGAGGTCTGTTGCTTGATTGTCCTTCGGTCAGATTGTAGGACACCACATTTGAGCCACTGTTTTCTGCCATGAGGATCTTTACTCCAAGCTGCAAAGCTTGATCTCTTTGAGACCAAGCTCTGATACCAATTGATGGTTTCAGTGGCTAAGAGAAGGGGGGGTTGAATCTTAGCCCCTTTTTTGCTTAGTAACACTTGCTGGCCTTTGAGATAACTTCAGGAGACTTTTTTATTTTTGTCTCGTCCCTAGCCACGAGACTTTTGTTTTTATCTCGTCACTTGGCACGAGACTTTTCTTTTTGTCTCGTCACTTGGCACGAGATATTTTTCAGTTTGAGCTCCTGTACAATAGAAACAGAATTGGAGTAGAGAAGAGAGAAAATTACACCCAGATATATCCTGGTTCAGCTGCTAAGTACAGTGCAGCCTACATCCAGTCTCCATCACAAACATGATGGAATTTCACTATAATCTTCCTAATTACAATCTGTAAAGTGCTAACCCAACTCACAAGGGGATTCCCATAGAATCATGAAACACAACATAGATGAACAAAGGAACTCTAAGACATCTATGGCTTTTTCTTTTAATTTTGCACTCTCTGCCTTTTTCCGCTCTATGGCTTTTTCATAAAAACCTCACTGTTTGCCTTTTTCCATGAGACTCAAGACATGACAAAATTAAACAGAAAAATACAAAACAGAATACATTGAAGAAGAAGAAAATCTGTAAGCTTAGGTAGCTCTGAGAATCCTGTGCCTTGCACTCTCACTGCTTACTTCTAACTCCTTGCTCCAAACAGTGGTTGTTCACTCTTTTTATAGAAGAGGGAAGCCTCCACACTTGAAGCCAAAAATCCAAGCTTAACTTCTTTTCCTTCACACATAACCGGTTCGGCCACACAGAGAGAGAAGAGATAACCATGCAAGAACCAACATGCAATTACCTCTAGTCCTTCCTTGATCATCACTCTTCATCAATCCGAGCTCTCCATCCTTGGCTTGCTCTCCAAGATGGATTTCTGGCCCTTGATGCTTCATGATGATGATGACTTCATCTGCTTCAATCTCTGCCTCTACCATCACTTCGCCACTCTAGCTACTTCCTATGGTGGTTGAGCAGAATCAAAGACAAGCCATGCCTCCAAGAATCTCACCTTGCTGGCCGAATCTTCTTCTTCCTTTTTGAGCATGAAGAGCTCGAGATTACTTCACCAAATCTAACCATATTTGGTGAAAATCTCAGTCACAGCATACTTTTATTTTGGTATGTTTTCTTGCCATCATTGTGATGGTCTTGTAGAGTGTTCTTCCTTCACTTCGGTAGCTCCATTTTGCTTTCATGGTTTCCTGGTTAATGACCGAAGAGGAGAAAGAGAGTTGAGAGAGAAGAAAGAGAAATTGAACATTAACTAATGTAATTTGATAAAGCAAAAAATAAATGTCCACTTCCCTTTACTGAGCAATGTGTAGCTTAATGATACCTATCAAATCAAAGTCACTCATATTCTCTCTCATAGTTCCCATGCAATAAATGGCAATTGAATGAATTGTGGAATCCATCACATGTTTGAATTCTTGGATCCGTTGAAAGCAATTTTGCTTTCTTTCTTCTTTGGTTTCGGATCATGCATGAGGAACTTTCATCAAATATAAAATTAGACTTGGTTGCAACAACATTTAATCTAGCCCAATAATAACATTTGCTTTCCTGATAGATTTTAGATCAAGCATTGGATCTTAAGCATATAACACAATTAGGCTTGAAGCAACCAAAATCATTCTGGCCCAAAAAAATTGTTCAGCCACAAGAAACTAACTCATATTAATGCTGAATATTTTAATCATTGGGCTAGCAACATTTCTTTTTATTTCGGCCCAATTTAGAAACCTGTAACAAAATTATTAATTAACATATGTTAAATGAAAATCAAATTAATAATTTTGTATTTAATAATGTTTAGTCATCACAAATATTAATTTAGAGTTTTCCAAACCCATCAACCTCCAAATTCACAACTAAGCTGCATAAGAATCATGCTATTCTATGATTTTTGCTGCATACAAAGTCCATTATTCTTTATGTTCATGTACCTACATGTTTTGTAGACTCTAATCTAATATTTGATTCTTGTTTTTCAGGTTGCCAACTGATGTTAATCACAAGAGGAAGGCAACCGCGAGAGAAACATTTTCGAATGAGTCAGAAAGCCAAATTGCTCTACTGTGATCCCAATTCTGATTTATCTTTCTTGCAACAAGGAAAAGTAGAAGAACTTGAAAGTTGAAACTAATTTAATGTAGTTAAATTTGTTTAGTTTCAGTATAGATTAGAGAAGTAAAAAAAAAAAGTAGGATCCTAGTTGAATCTTCCCAAGATCAAATCATATAATGTAGAATTTGGCTCTTTTTTTTAGATTTTGGCAGGTTGCAGATTCAGATTTTGGCAAGCTTCAGATTCATATTTAAATATTGGAAAATTATGGGGAGCCAATGAAATATTTATACAATGCGTACAATGGAGGTTTATAGAGTATTAGAGATATAACCATTAGTGTTACCTTTTCCCATCAGCGTAAGCTTTTGGGATAAGTGGTATCATGACATGGTATTAGAGTTTTAGATCCGAAAGGTCAAGAGTTCGATCCTTGGTGAACCCTAAAATCAGCTTATGGGTGATGTTCATTTTGTAACTCATATAACCAGTATACATTGTACAAATAAGTCATTGGTATTTTGTTGAGCTTTTGGGGCTGTGTTTGTTTTAGGTGAATTATTTTGATCGTTACGTGGGAATCGACCAAGGTATGGTTTAGGTTTCTTGCATTTAATATATAATATTCTGTGAAAACTTAGGCTAGATGACCATAGGATAAGTTGGAATGCAGATTTATATTTAATGTTAAGTATCTTGACAATGGACATATTTGATTTGGCTTGTTGGATAATTGGTGATTTGATGAATTATTGTGGTTTGATGCTTGTTGGTTGGTTGGTAATGTTTGATGGAATTTAGAAAAATGTATGTGTATTACTATTGATTTAAGGAATAGGTTGTTATGATGGTTATTTTGATGATAAAGAAGGATTTGTTGTGTTGAGAATTGTAGGTATGATTATGAATGGAAATTGAGAGTTTTGAATGAAATGAGGTTTATGAGGTTTGTAGAACTTTGGTTTTGGGCTGAACTTCGGCGGGCTATAACTTTGCTTCCGGAACCCCAAATTGATTCGAACTTGTTTTAAATGAAAATTGGGTTCGTAAAGTTTATGCCGTTCGAAGAACGGAAGAAAAACGATTTAAAACGATTGAGTTATGCCCGTCAGAAATTTTGGTATGGAATGTGGTTATGCAGGTGACATTTCCTGATTATGCAGCTCTCTGGGTGATCTGTTTTTTTAGATAACGTACATCCACGCGTACGCATAGTGGACCAACATGCATGTCCACGCGTACGCATGAAAAGGGAACGCGCGCGCGAGCTGCATTTTTACACTCCCACGTGTACGCGTGGCCCTTGATCCAGCAAACATAATTTTTTAGTTGTAAATCCTATTTCGAATTTCTAAACCTCTATTTTCATTCCTTTAGTCATAAATAGTAGTATTAAACCTGATAATCAGATGAAGCTAGGAAATGGGGATAACTTGGAGGTGAAGTAAAGCTGAAACATGATTAATTGATTATGAAATATTACGAATGATCATGTATAATACTTGCCTTGATAATCAAATGAATGATCATGTATGAAACTTGGCTTGAATGATTAAATGATCTGAGATACGAGATTCCATGTGTAAAGTACCGTGACTTGCCACCACGTGTACCAGGTTGAAAACTCGATACTCTGTTGACCCTACGACGTAAGGGTGACCAGGCACTTATAAATTCCTGGGAATGGTACCCCCATTGAGCGATTCGATATATATATATATATATATGAGAAAAAGCTATGCATAGACTCATGGGGATGCACGTTGGGGGACAGTCCAATGGTTTAGCAAACCGAACTTGTCGGGTTGGCTTGATAACCGACAGATGAGACTCATCAGCCATAGGACAGGCATGCATCATATGCTCATATGCATATTACTTGAATTACTTGTTGTGCTGTAACTGGGTGTGCCTAAGTGCATTTAATATGTTAAATGTATATTTGCTACCTGCAGTACTTGTAACCTTCTTGTGTTTGCTTTTATCTGCTTATTTGTCTGTGAAATATTGTTGGAGATGGAGGTATGGAGGAAAGAGAGTAGGACTCAGATTCAAGATTAAGTTAAGTTAGGTTTAGATACTCTTAGTAAACCACCTTTTATGGCTTTGTTTAATACTTTAAGCTCTATAATCTGAGTGTCGGTGTTCTAGGATTGCCTCTGGCATTCCCAAGATCTTATATCTTATATGTGTGGCACTTTTATCATACTGAGAACCTCTGGTTCTCACCCCATACTGTGTTTTTGTTTTTCAGATGCAGGTCGAGAGGCACCTCCTTAGGCATCTGAACTTTTGAAGCGAAGTGGTTTTCGGGTTACTTTTTGGATTGTATAGTAATACATATACATGGACTTCGTTTTCTCTCCGCGTAACTTGTTTTTTTTTATCCTCTTAGAGGCTTACGAAGAAACAGGATTTTATTTCCTCTATTCTTTAAGACTTCTAGTATATTATAATCTTTCTACTATTATATGTACACATTTTATTTTCGAGATCGTAATACCATACTACTTCTATTTTACGACTTAAACGTGAAAATCAGTGTGGTAGAGTATTACATTATATATCTTAAATATACATGGCTGTGAAAATTTGTTGTGCATTTTGCATCACAAATTTAAAGAAACCGATGATCTTCTTTTTGTCCAATGAGTAAATGAGTAATTTTATATGATAAACATATAATTATAGATGTTATATATAAAATTATAGATATTAAATTAAATAAAATAACGTTTTATGATGGTCTTTTTAGCATTACTTAGACAAAAACAAAGAAAAAAAGATGTGTGTTCAATTCTCTTTAGTTTAGATATAATAATATAATAATTTTTTTATAAGATATAATAACAAATCAAGCGTGTGACTAGATCGGATAGAATTAATTTTAAATTCAAATTCTATTTTATTTACGTAGCTGTACTTCTAACCCTATCTATAACAGTAAGATTTTTAACCTTTTCCAAATGAGTTGGATATTCGCCATAGAATTGGTGGTACTAGACCTAGTTAAAAAAAATAGAAAATTTTAAATGCTTAAAATTATAAAGACTACTATTAACACTACTATACCAACTAATTAATTAGGAAGAGTTTCAGGTGTATCGAGAATATCAATGTTCCAGTTATTTTAATCATTGATTTTAATTAATATATATTTTTTATAATTCAGATTAACAGTTAAAACAACTGGAACACTGATGTTTCTCGATACACTTAAAATTTTTTCAATTAATTTACCATATATATGTTATAATTATATTTAATATTATTATTATACTGTATGCAGTTTGTCAGATTGGAGAAGTCATCCAATATTGGCATATATTGCAATACCGAAAGTACGAAGAGCTAATATCATTAGTATATAATGTACATAATGGGTTAAATTGAAATTAAAATTAAATTATAAGCAATTTATTAATTCTAAATATTTGCTAATTTAAAATTTGAAATAAGTTAGGATTGCGTCAATTATAGGAAAACAAAAACTAATACCCTCTCTCTTTGAATAGTGTTGCCACTTAATAACGAAGACCTCCTCTCTCTCTCAACGGAGGTACCTCATTCTCTCCCTTTCTCGTCCTTTCTCGTCGGGAGACGTTCTGTCTGACGCCGTCGTCCACACCCGCGAACGCCCAGCAGCACCTGCAAATTTGGTGGGTCTTTCTCGCGGCACCGCATCAACCCAGACCTGGAACGACCCCGTCGCAACGGGCGTGTGCCTTCCTCCGGACGTTGACGGCACAGAGAAAGGGATCACAAGTGTTTGTCCTTTGATATGTCCATCACCGCGTGGACGTTCTTAAATGGAGTGCCATGTCGTTCAACCACTGTGTCATATTTCATCTCCCGTCGGTGATCACAATTCATTGAAGCCACATGAAAACGCTCCCAACCATTTCGTCGCCGAGAGTTAGTAATCTAATAAGGATAGCAACTAATGTTCGTTGAAACATTGTTAATTGAAGGTTATTTCCATATGATTTAGATGTTTATAGTTAGTGCAAGTAAAGTGTTTTACTTTAAGTTGACTGCTTACCTAGATAGAAAACGAAAGAGGAGATTCGGGACCTATATTCGACCTCCAAATTTACAACTAAGCTGCATAAGAATCATGCTATTCTATGATTTTTGCTGCATACAAAGTCCATTATTCTTTATGTTCATGTACCTACTTGCTTTGTAGACTCTAATCTAATATTTGATTCTTGTTTTTCAGGTTGCCAACTGATGTTAATCACAAGAGGAAGGCAACCGCGAGAGAAATATTTTCGAATGAGTCAGAAAGCCAAATTGCTCTACTGTGATCCCAGTTCTGATTTATCTTTCTTGCAACAAAGAAAAGTAGAATAACTTGAAAGTTGAAACTAATTTAATGTAGTTAAAGTTTGTGCAGTTTCAGTATAGATTAGAGAAGTGAAAAAAAAAGTAGGATCCTAGTTGAATCTTCCAAGATCAAATCATATAATGTAGAATTTGGCTCTTTTTGTTAGATTTTGGCAGGTTTCAGATTCAGATTTTGGCAAGCTTTAGATTCAGATTTAAATATTGGAAAAGTATGGGGAGCCAATGGAATATTTGTACAATGCGTACAATGGAGGTTTATGGAGTATTAGAAATATAATCATTAGTGTTACCTTTTCCCATCAGCGTAAGCTTTTGGTATGAGTGGTATCATGACATGGTATTAGAGTTTTAGATCCGAAAGGTCAAGAGTTTGATCCTTGGTGAATCCTAAAATCAGCTTATGGGTGATGTTCATTTTGTAACTCATATAGCCAGTATACATTGTACAAATAAGTCATTGGCTCCCTAGCAGGACTCTTAAATATTTTAGATTTTTCCAACCAATGAAGTATCTATACAATGGCTATAATAGGCTGTTTATTAAACCCAATATGAATTAAAAATAAGGAGTAACCCATTTTTACCCTAATTAACCTAATTGTCTGTTCAAATTCTTGAGGAAAAGTCTAGGGAGCCAGCAATTTTATTAAATTCTTGCCAGCATGTAACTAGCAAAAAAAATTGAACCATTAACTAAAATTTCACACTATTAAAATTATCATTAATGACTATTTAATGACTACAAATCACAAAAGTTGCTGTCCCTAACACTCCTCTATTTTTAATTCATATTGGACTTAATTAACCATACATATATTATAATTATATTTAATATTATTATTATACTGTATGCAGTTTGTCAGATTGGAGAAGTCATCCAATATTGGCATATATTGCAATAAGCCAATAATATATTCAGGAAACTTTCCAGAAATGGATATACAGTTGAACTACGTAAACAACTTGTAATATACATACATACATGTATTAATTTCAAGTTCAACAATCCACAACCACCTTCATTTGAATAAAGTTACGAAACTGAATAATGCATTGGATATTTATATGACATTTCATTATCATATATTTATTATGTACTTTCCCATCCAACCAACATAGTAGATATTCTTTTTTATAGGGCACAATTACTTCGGCATTTTTCTTTTCCTTTCTTTTTTGGCCCCATGAAAACTTCTTTTTTAATGGATTTTTATTCCTTTGATGGGCATCTTAGTTATAGTGGACTAAATCTTGATCCTCTAACATGGTTTGAAAAGGTTAAAGAACTCAAAACCGAAAGAAGCCACCAGATCTAATAGCACGTTGTCCTTTGACTCCTCATATTTGGGGACCTTTAATTTGAGACTCATTTAACGGACTAATATATATATATATATATTCTCACGTATGAGTCTTAATTATTATTTTAATATTTAAAAGAATAAAAATTATTCAAATGTATATATGTTATTTTTGAAAAACATAAAAAAAGATTAAAAAGTATTTTTTATTTAAAAGTTAGAAGAATAATTAGTATAGTGAATCCGAATATCCAGTCTTTTTCTATTGGGAATATATAACAAGATAAGGGACATGCACTCATCATCATAAGGAGAAAAGGTAACAATCTAACTACTAGATATATATAATAGTAGTATATATTTGTGACGGCTTTAATTTGATGTTGCGTCAGTTTAGGTGATAAGTAATGATTTATAAGAACAATATCCCCATTGCACATGATAATAGAAAGAGACGCTAATTATTATTATTACTATAATTGCATGTTGTTGCTGGGAAATTGATTGTAGAAGCAACCAGATGCATGTGATAGATGATGTACTGTAAATCTGTAATGATTGCAAGGATATATACAGATTTAATAATACTAAAATAACAATAATGATGGAAACATATCGAAGGAAATATATTAGAAAAAGTGGATATGTTTGCCTTAATTTCTACGAAACTTTGACGCAAGGGAGAGTTGTGAATAATTCGGTATTTAATATGGAGGATCCTTCCATAAACACATATAAAACATTTTTTATAAAGATATTTATATTTATGTGTCGCATTATTATTCAATGTATTAATAAATTGATTATTTTTTAATTTTTAATACATCAGAATAAAATCGATTTTTTA
>NC_029793.2:12172869-12175483 GCF_000816755.2 Arachis ipaensis | reverse complement strand
TATGTATTTTTTAAAAATTAAAATAAAGGGAAAATTGAAAACTAAAATTGAAGGAAAAAGAGAAAAAAATGGCAAAAGTAAAGATAGCCTTGAGTTGGAATTCATAGTACACCACAGCTTTTTCAATAGCTAAGTATAAATAGTTTCAGAATTTTAGTCTCCAATATACTAAAGTTATTTTACAAAATCTTTGTTTACCAGATAATTATTTGTTATTTAGCCTAATAAGAATTTAATAAATTTTGGTTGAAAAAAGTAAAGAAGTATGTATTATTAGAAACAGTAATAACAAATTGAGGTAATGATGAAGAAATATTTTAAAGTAAAAAATCAAAATCTATCAATCATACTAATAGATTTAAGTATGATTAGGGTCTAATCTTATCAAGAGTTTTACCAAAGATTAAAAAAACTTGACCCAAAAATCTATGGGTCTTTCTGCACACTTCACTTAATCCATTCTGAATTGATATAATTTTTCACATCTAACACTTGATATTTCAACACAAATAATGTTATCCTTATAGGGGAAAAAACATAGTATGGTCATACATGAATTAACATGAGTCATATATAATTGGGAATAGATAGATATTACTCACCATTTTCATATGATTGAACTCTTCTCGCAAAAGTGTGAAAGTGATGGATCGGAATAACGTAACTAGTGAGTAGTCTTCAAAAGTGTAGCACTTAATTAAAAGAATGTATATTATACGTGGATTCTAGTAGAAACAACGATTATGTAGATTATATAAGTATTATTAAAACTAAGATGATATTTTTTTATATTTTAATAATATTTCTTATTTTTAAATTAAAAAATATTATTAAATAATAAAAAATATTATTTTAATTTTAACGATATATTTTACGACATGGTAACTATAATAGCCACCATAGACATCTTAATATGCAACAAATTAAGACTTCCCTGTAAATCACAAATCACGGCAGTTTCAGACTTTCAGTCACTCATCCATCATCCCTGGGAAAAAGCAACTTATGATAATATTCTCTTCATCAGTCACTAATATACGTTGTTTTTTTATTTCGGTCTATACCCAGCCCTCTACAGCCGAAGCAGCCAAAAAATAGTAGGATCCAGAAATTCATACCTTATAGCCCATTCCTCTTTTACATTATCTGTCCAACACTTTACCTTATAACCCATCAAACCCAATATTACACAAAAAATAAATACAACAAAATGTCCAAAAAAATCCCAGTACACTAATCATTATAAAGTATAAACAAATCATAACATCCTCATAATAAGAATTGGAGCAGCTCGGCTGGTTCGATATTTTTTAATCAAATTCATCTTTTAAAAATTTTAATTAATTGCTTGTTAATGACGCCAAAATTTATTAATGAGACACGTTAATTGATACTACAACACATATATAGGGATTTTAATTGACTAGTAACGTAATAAGTTTATGAAATTAGATCAAATCAAAATCTAATTTAAAAGAAAAACTTAAAGCATTGAAATCTTAATTGATTTAATTTAATTACATAAATTTATCATGTTAGCCATCAATTAAAACTATATGTGTATTGCTTGGAGTAGTATACTAAATATATATGTGTTGTGATGTCATTTAATGTGTCACGTCAACAAATTTTAACATTATTAACAACAGAAACAACAAAATAACTCATTTAAAATTTTTAAAAGATAAATTTAATTAAAAAAATTTTACAAACATTTAAAAAATAAATAAGTTTCGAAAACTATAATATACAACTAGAAGTAGTAGCCTTTTAATTAAATGGCTCCATTCTGCAGTCTTCTTCGTTCCAACCCATACCGGAATTTGGTGAGGCCAATAAATGATAATAACTCATATCCCATAATTCATTAATTCTATATTACAATCTCGGTCCTACCAACAATCCAACATAGCATATTAGCTTGCTTCCCTGTTCAAACAACCTATTTTTTTTTTTTTGAATTATTTCAGTAGGAAATTTAATTTGTTAAATAGAGTTCCAAAATTATAAGTTCTAAAAGTTGTTATTCATTATATGTAAACAAAATTTTAAATCTTTTCTGAATATATTTAAAAACATTTTCTTTATAAAAAATAATATAAAGTAAAAAAACTCTCAACAATATTTCTTTTCATTAAAATATTCAACACATATTTTCTTATTTAATTAAACAATTAAAACACATGCTATATTAACGAATCTCACTTTCTCAACAAGATCATGCTAGTTGCTACCAAAAAGAAATCATAGCATATCTCAATTTGTTTATGAATGGCAATAAATTCAGGAAAGTCGTATAGTGAGTATTATAGATTATAATATATGCATCAATTATGGATTATTATATTGTGGAAAAATGAAAAGCATTACATTGCCTTGTTACCCATGTGATGGTTCATAATGTGGCTGCTAAGATTGGTTGGTAAATTATTATTGGGGTCAACTGTTAAAATTACCTCCAATTTTTAAATATGTTGATAAAAATATCTTTCACTTTTATTAATGACAAAAATATCTTTAGAACGTTTTAAAACATGATAAAAAAATACTCAATGTTAAATATATATTTGCAAAAAATATTTTAAATATTAAATTTTAGTTGAATTTTTGCAAC
>NC_029793.2:12171477-12172819 GCF_000816755.2 Arachis ipaensis | reverse complement strand
AGTATAATATTTATTGATTTATTTTGACATATTTTTAAGTCATTTAAAACTGTTTTATTGATAACATCTTTCAGGAACATTTTTTTTTTAAAACTTTTTTGTCAACCACTGAATTTTTCAAGTACTAAATTAGTAATTAACCCTAAAAGGTAAAAAGATAAAATCACCCACCCATTCCAACATGAAGTAGCATTCTTTCTAACAAGTTCCATCTATAAATAAAAGCCATCACACTCCATTTTCTTTTGTATTCAGAGACCTGAGATTGAAATAGAACACTACATATACTATCTATCTTCATTATTCTCCCCAAACAAATTAAGCAATGGCTTCAAGGCCTGGAATACTCACTGATTGGCCATGGAAGCCTCTTGGAAGCTTTAAGGTTATCTTATATATATCTCAAAATAGATGTTATATATTTTTGGTTCATTTATAATGCACCCACCCACCAACACTATTGTCAGTGTGTGATGAATTTAGGGTTTATTTTCATCTTCAAAGAGATCAATCAAAGTACATAAACACATACATGCTGTGTTGTTTTCAATAATGTTTTGTCACATACATACACTACATACTGTGTTCAATGAAGACAATAATGTTATGCAACTTTTCTATATTGTACCTTGTCACATTTTTCTAGCTCAAGATTCTATAGAAGACAATGGTATGTATATGTATGATTTATGATTTACATCACATTTAAATATTTAATGGATAATGACTAGAGAGAATTATAAAAATTTTGTAGGGACACTCAAGTATATTGTGTTCTTTTATTTTTAATTTAAAATCTTTTATCAGACATAATTTCTCGTATCATCGTATATTTCGTCTTTTAAAAATTTCTCATATATATTTCAGCTATAATTATCAGTTTAAGTTGTATACATTATATTTTTTATTAAATGTTGTCGTTCTTTAAACTTTGCATTAACGCGTAATGTTTATGCACCGAATTATTTTTTTAGAATATAGAAATTCTAACTAATATTTTTTTTAATTAATTTTGCAGTATCTGGTATTAGCACCATTTGCGTTTCATAGCACATATTGCATGTTTGTGAAGGATAAGAGTGAAAGGGATATATCCACTTTTCTGATTGTGCCATTTTTGCTATGGAGGATGCTTCACAACCAGATTTGGATCACACTCTCTCGTTACCGAACTGCTAAAGGCAATGCCAGAATTGTTGACAAGGGAATTGAGTTTGATCAAGTTGATAGAGAAAGAGACTGGTAACTTGTCACTTTATATTTTATATTTTATCGTCGTATATACCTCTCATCATGCATGAACACAAAATCTTATATTATTTAATTATTAGCAATATTATTA
>NC_029793.2:12170596-12171107 GCF_000816755.2 Arachis ipaensis | reverse complement strand
TATTAGTTAGCCATTAATGTTTAAAAGTATGAGATAAAATATGTTATTGAATTACAAAACTAAAAGAATTAAATTAATGACTAAATGATAATTAAAAACAATAAATTATGATAATTGGTTAACATTTCTCATAATGAAATACATTACTAAATAATTATATATTTAACAGATCCATCCATTAGGGATAAAGTCTTTTATAAAGTTTATCCGTGTGAGATAATATCCATCAGAATTTCTGATTTTTAGGTTAAATTAAACCCAATTAATTTTAAGATAATATTAAAATCTATTAACTTATTTATAAATGTCCATGCTCCATATAATTATTCTTTATTAGATTAATTAGATAGACGCATTATTAGCCTGTTATTAACTTATTATTAGTGGGCCAAATGATGCCTCTAACAAATTCACTAAATTGTGAGATGTTTTGCCTACTGATAGTATTAATTAGTATAATTAATTAATATTAACTTAACCCGTACCTTATATATTCTAATAATAAGATACA
>NC_029793.2:12169203-12170522 GCF_000816755.2 Arachis ipaensis | reverse complement strand
ATACAATAATTAAAGAATTAAATTAAATTAAGAAACTTTGTCTTAGAAAGATAAACATGTTAGGTAGATAATGTATTGATTATATTACAAATTTTAAAAGTTTAATATGATCTACATAGTTAATTAATTTTTACCTGGACCACTACTATAATTTTTTTATTCTTCTTTTACTTGCATCACATTTTTCAAGGAAGAAGATATTCGTAGGTTTTTCCACCAACAATTGGAAGCCACGTTACATTTATGAACATTTAAAAATATATGATTTATTTTTTCTTTCGTTTATGAATTAATGTATGGAGATAGAAATTGCCCCCACATTATATACGAAAAAGAAATTTTGCATTCATCGTGAATAGTACATTTCGTTGCACGGAGAAGAATAACTGGACCATGTTCATTATTTTCGTTTTCCTATTTAAGATTTGATACTTTTTCCCCTTATATCATTAAATCGTAGTATGGTCCTCTTGATCCATATCATCATAGGTTATGATGCGCCAAAAATATCAATATACGACTAAATTGAGTTTGTTTAATGGTTAGCTCGCTAATTCACTTAAATAAGTGTTGGAGATTCGAATTCGACAAGCTGCATACAATAATGTATTGACCAACGACAAACTCTTAAATAGAACTTCATTCCTTAGCTATCAAACATACGATTAAAATCTTTTACTTTTTATTCTGTGTTCAACAAAAAAGTTAAATTATTTTTTTATTAATTTCAGTTATTTTTTAAATTTTAAATCTCAATACTAAATTCTAAATCTTTTAAAAAATAGAATTGAAAAAATATATAATAAAAAAATTGATTATTATATATTTAAATGGTTAAAAATTGATTTGGTGTATAAGTTTTTCCCCTTTGAAGAAGCTATAGTAATTGTTGATGTTATGTTAGTTGACTATCAATTCTTCACTGTTATTAGTTGAGGGTAGCTGGGATAGTGAGACTTGTATTCATAACACTTTTAAGTTGTGCACAGAACTCATAGGGTAATACCTCATGTTATCCATGGACCATGGGTAGGTAACCTAAAAATTGTAGACCATTATTTTACTATACATTCTTAAATGCCATGCATCGATCTACAAATATATTTGTCGTGATTCTAATGTTAAAATATCTTCCATCACTCAAACAAATATGTTAAAAATATAGTCTCATTTGTATTATTTATATATTGTTAAGTAGTAAGTGTAAATAACATAAAAAATTAGTCTCATATTAAAAAAAATAAAAAATAAAAATTTATAAGATAAGAAATTCATTAATTTGATATATTAAAATTTTAAATTAGATGTGATATTTTTTT
>NC_029793.2:12168604-12169108 GCF_000816755.2 Arachis ipaensis | reverse complement strand
TTCCGTCATTTATTTATGTTTATTCATTTAAATAATTATTCATATATTAATTATTAAAAATAATTATTTTTATTAATATAATAATACGTAATTGAATACATAATTAGATATGCATATAAAAAAATTTTATACTTCCCATACATCAAAATTAAATATATTATTTAATAAATAGGAAAGCAAGAAAAAATGATTTGATAATTGTTGGTTGCATGGATGCAGGGATGACCAGATAATATTCAATGGGTTTCTATACTACCTAGCAGCGTACACACTGAATGGGGCATCACATCTTCCAATGTGGAGAACAGATGGAGTTATTATGGTGTTCCTTCTCCATGCGGGTCCAGTCGAGTTCCTTTATTATTGGCTCCACAGAGCCCTTCATCATCATTTCCTTTACTCCAGATACCATTCTCATCACCATTCTTCTGTTGTCACTGAGCCCATTACTTGTAAGTACTCTCATTTTCAACTTTATTTAAAAAAAAAATTATTTGTATTATT
>NC_029793.2:12166470-12167552 GCF_000816755.2 Arachis ipaensis | reverse complement strand
AAAGTTTAAGTAAAATCTTAAATTGACCCTCACAATTTTTTAATGGTCAATAGTCTCTTATCTTAATTTAATATAATTTATTTACTAGTCATCATTAGCTTCTAAAATTTCAACTCATGAGAATGATGAATTTTAAATTTATAATATGGCTATTTTAGTGTCTATTCTAAATTAAAAAAAGGACTTATCTATCTCACAATTTAAAAATAAATGAATTAACGAATAATAAACAACAGTTCTATTAGAAAATCAATTAGAAAGGTAGTAAATTAGAACTAATTAGTTAAAAAATAAAAAATTTATTATATATAAAAAAAATTTTCTCACTATCCTAATTTTTTTAATTTTAAAACTAGAAATATAAAGAATTGATTTGAGTTGGTTTATATTGTAGTTGATTCTCTAAACTTTTTCAACAACAAACAAATATTAAAGGCTAATGTTGTTACTCAAAACAATTTGAAAACAAATTTATACTTTATTCTAAAAATTCTTAAACCATGATATAAATAATGACAAAAACTCGCACAAAGTTATCTTCATTTGCGTATTATTGACGTACAGTGAAAAGCAATATAACAATTTAAAAGCAGGAGGTCATTAATTGTTTGAGTCTTTTAGATATGATAATTGAAAGTAGAGTAACAACTCTACCCTCTTAACTAATTCTTATTATAGCACTCGAGTGTGATGCATTATATTCTGAATTTCTGATTTCTATGGATGCATGGTTTGATGGATTGTTATGCCTTTTTCATAGAAACACAGACTGCATTCTGTCATTGTTATTATTGTTGAAGGTTACTTATCATAGTGACGGACCACTCCATATGAATATTGCTTCTTTCTCTAAGACATGTTTCTCCTGCAATTAGATAATATTATTTTATTTTTTACTTTAACTATATGTACAAAAAATTGACTATGCTAGGTATATGTTAAAATTAATCACTAAAATTAGTCATTAGGATAAAATATATATTAAAAATAAGTTAAATCACACATGTATTTATATATAAATATATTGATGGCTAATTTTAATATACGAATAATATTTTTGATAAAAAAAATTATGCAATTAT
>NC_029793.2:12165315-12166437 GCF_000816755.2 Arachis ipaensis | reverse complement strand
ATTTAAAAAAGTGATTTTATAATATAATATTTAAATTTTTATAATAAAAAAGGTTAGAATTCGAATTTTATTGACAAAAGAAAAGGACGTGTTAGAGATATGTTCTAATGTAAGTTGTCCAACGCAGATGGAGTCTAGATTTATAAATTCTTTATATTAATTAGCTCCTAGTTTTTATTCGACTATTTTTTTTTTAATTTCTTTCCATATTATAAGAGTTTTTAGGGTTTAGGGATTTAATGATAACAGAAGTTGGTGTGGTTTACATGAAAAGTTTGATGTTTAAATAATTAACATAAGAATTAATTAATGTTAAAATGATTGCAGCTGTGATACATCCATTTGCAGAACACATAGCGTATTTTATGCTGTTTGCGATACCAAAGCTGACAGCAGTGTTCACAAAAACAGCATCAGTGGGGGCCATGCTTGGATATGTCACTTACATTGATTTCATGAACAATATGGGTCACTGCAATTTCGAGCTCCTTCCCCATTCCCTCTTTTCCTTCTTTCCTCCTCTCAAGTTTCTTCTCTACACCCCTTCGTAAGTCTCTTTTCTTTCATTATTAATCACATGAATAAATGACCATTTGTATTTATAAAAGATGAAAATACTGACATATGTATTTATATTAGATTAAAATTAAATTTGTACTCACGCAAGATGTCCTCTATGTGACAAAAGTATCTTACGCGGCACTTCAACCCTCCAAAGACAGGATACTTTTGTTATACGAAGAACATCTTGCGTGGGTACAAGTTTAGTTTCGATTTAATATGAATACATATGTCAGCATTTTCATCTTTTATGAATACAAATGATCATTTATTCCTAATCACATATATCCTCACTTTTTATCCACCTTCTCAAAATTCAATTGCAAAGCTAAAGGTTTAATCGCATGCATGACAAATATTAAGAAATTAATATTTTATGTTTATACTATTAAAATTTAGTAGTTTGAATTTAAAGTGTCAACTAAATATTGGACAAAAAGTCAAAAATAATAAATTTTGTTGATTATGTGGTATCAGTCCGATATAAGAAAATAATATGCCTTTGTGGAAATATATATTTTGTTGGTCATGTAGTATAACTTTAAAAATCGATTCAGTCAT
>NC_029793.2:12164148-12165071 GCF_000816755.2 Arachis ipaensis | reverse complement strand
TCAATCAACCAATTTTTTGTTAATTTTTTTTTTGTTTTTTAATCGATTTATTGTTGATTGATTTTTAATGTGAACAAGACCAAGTTGAACTGGCCGATTTTATTTGACTCTCAGAACCATAATATTTTTAAAAAACAATTTAATCGATTTCTCCAAAAATTAGACCTATTTCAATTGGTTCATCAATTTTTTTTACCTATTTTATAAACTTTTTTTATCCATCTTTTGCAACAGATTTTTTGACTAAATTGATCCAGTTAGATGTTTGATTTTTGGTTAATCCAATTAAATCGATTCGATCAGGCTTTTAGAATTATAGTTACAGTAAATTAGTAGTTATCTCTTTTTTATTTTATGTTAATTATTTTTTTATAAGATAATAAAATTGTATTCCAATTTTTTTTAATACATAAATGCAGTTTCTGAGGATCCCCCTAACTGTCACTGCTGGCAGCCTTCTATAACAACAGAAAAACATTATTATTATTATTAATTACCAGACATCATATTAATTGTTTCTCGTGGGAGTTATTGGTCAAAACATATACAGGTTATGTAGCTTTCGTTGGTCCAACAGAGAGTTTACATATTCAGAGAGTTTTATTTTTATAAAATTAATTAATTTTTGTGTCAAAAAAGTTGATGTTATTTTTTTTGTAAAAAAATTAATCAATCTCAAAAATAATATTAGAGACCGAATTAGATATTTTTTTTTAAAACCTCGTAATCCTTATCAGGTGGGGTATTCACTCTAAAATAACAAATAGGAATGTGCATGCTTTTTCTCCAAAAAATGTCGGCTCCATATAAACATACGTTATTAATGATCAATATTTGGATGGTCTAGGAACTAATTAAGGTCGTTGCTTAGGTTTAATTTGGACAAACAATTTAAGTAATTTTTTTAAGAAAAAATTAAATAA
>NC_029793.2:12159325-12163817 GCF_000816755.2 Arachis ipaensis | reverse complement strand
GATAAGTCATAGAATTTAATATAAACTATTATTTCTATATATGAGTATTGTGAGCACTAACAAATCGTCAAGTTTGGACTTCAATCTTATCCCCAAGTACACACGTCGATTATTGCTATGCACACTAATGTTGGTGAATTGGGTGGGTGATGCAAGGAAGTTGTTTGATAAAAGTTCTCTGAGAGAGGATGTGTCTTTCACGAATTTGGTTACTGGCGATGTCTTAAAGGGTCACGTGGATGATGCTAGAACTCTCTAATTCACTAATTGATATGTATGCCAAGTGTGATGAGATTCATAAACGTGGATAGGGGTGAGGTTGATCAAGGTTAAGGATAGGATAGTTTGAAAATAAAACTAAAGTTTGTGAAAGAAATAATTTAAAAATTTTTGATAACTTTTTAGTGTTTCAGTAATTTTATATTTTTATCAGTTTAGATTTATTTTTTATAAGTATAATTTTAATTTTATTTTTTTGTAGATAAATTTATCAATATTTAAAATATACATAAGTGTCGAAAATTTTAATTTCGCCTAATGTATACAATAGCTCATTAGCCAATCACAAACAACTCTTAATAAAACTTCGATCTACGACAAATTAATCTTTTACTTATTGAATTAAAAAATATCATAAACAACCAGAAAATAGATACGAAGAACCCTAATCACAAAAATGTACCCCACACAACTATTTAACCTCGAGTTAGCTAGCCACACCAATAAATCTCAACTCATACACCAAATTAACCTTTAAGGGGGAAAAAGTCAGTTATAATAGGATTTAATGTCAAACAACTCATGACAAAATCTACGTGATATTCCTAATAAGAGAATTATTTTGGAGTATTATTTTAAGTCAGTTCTCAAAAAATTGTATTATGACATTTTAAGTTTTAGTAAATTTTATTCATTAAATCAATTTTAAACTTGTATTTTGTTAGATAAATTAATTTTTATATCAAATAATTTGTTTATATAGAATAATTTATTTGAAATTTTTTAACAACTGTTACATTTTTATTAAATAACATAGAGACTGATTTACTACTATAAAAAAAACATAGAGACTGATTTTTTTTTTTTTATCAAAAATTTAAAGTGAGAATTGATTTGTATTTGGAATATTCTGCATATTTTATGTGTAGCTATTTATTGAAACACATCGCTTTGTTATCTAAAATTAATTGTAAATTTTACTCAAAATAACATTTCATTCTATGATTACAAGCTAATGAATTCTAAAATAAACTTGTTAATAAACAAAAATATTTCTCTTCTAATCATGCATTATGTATAACATTATTCCCAGATTTCATTCTTTGCACCACACCCAGTTCAGAACAAATTACTCCCTCTTCATGCCACTCTATGATTACATCTACAACACCACTGATAAATCTTCCGACGACTTACACATCAAAGCGCTAAGTCGTCGCGAAGAAATACCAGAAGTGGTACATATAACACATCTCACAAAACCCGAGTCGATCTACCATCTTCGGCTCGGGTTTGCGTACTTGGCTTCGAACCCCTTCGCGACGAAATGGTATTTGTGGTTGATGTGGCCCGTGACAGCGTGGTCCATGACCCTCACATGGGTCTATGGTCGAACCTTCATTGTTGAGAGGAACCAATTGGACAAACTTAACCTTCAAACTTGGGCGATCCCAAAGTACAGTGTCCAGGTATGACTAAATATGATATTTTGGGTTACACATAATAACATGCACTTCTAATTAATATGTTATTTCTTTCAGTTTGAAACATTTGTTTATTAAAAGATTGGTACATTTATAAGTCAATATATTTTAGTATATAAACTGATTTTGTATATTGAATTGTTAATAAGGGGTTGAATTTTTTAAGGTAATGCTAGGAAAATAAAAAAAAAGTCAGAACTTATTTTATTTAATATTTATTAATTATTATAATAATTAATAAATATTAAATAAAATATTGATGCAATGGCAAAATGTGGCTATCAACAAAATGATTGAGGAAGCAATTTTGGAAGCAGACAAAAAAGGCACAAAAGTGGTGAGCCTAGGCCTAATGAATCAAGGAGAAGAACTCAACATATATGGAGGCTTATATGTTAGTAGGCATCCAAAGCTAAAAGTGAAAATTGTTGATGGAAGCAGCCTTGTAGTTGCTCTTGTTCTTAACACTATTCCTAAAGGAACAACTCAAGTTTTACTTAGGGGAAAACTTAATAAGGTTGCTTATGCCATTGCCTTCAAATTGTGCCAACAAGGCATTAAGGTCAGCCAACTTTCTAATTTTTCTTGATTTTTTACCCCTATGTTTTAAAATAAATGTTGCAACTTTTCTTAGTCAATTTTTTAAAAAATAGTATATGTACACAGAAAATATTTCTAAACTTTAAAGATATTTTCTATGTATATATACAGTGGACATTGTTTTTGGTATATTATCCAAAAATTAATGTATTTAGATAAAAAATATTTTGGATATATAATTAAACTCATAAATTAGTAGCTAATGTCCTACCCATTGCATTTAAATTTTTTGGGTCCTATATTGGACTCACATTTCTATCTCCAGAATATACCCTATAAGAGTAATCCTTAATTTGCATATAACTTATCTAAATTTTTTAAATGGGTAAAGTATATTTTTGGTGCTAAAATTTGACAAAAGTTTTAAAAATATCTTTAAGTTTTATTTTGTTTCAATTTTATCTAAAAAAAAATTTATTTGCATCAAATATATCCCTGACGGCTAATTTTTTTATAAAATTTAAGACCAATTCAATAACAATTTCATAAAAATAACTCTCAACACAAGTAAATAAAGCATAATTTTCATGTATTATTGTTAGATTGGTCTTAAATTAATAAAATTTTTAAAAAATTTAGCCGTCGAGAATATATTTGATGCAAATAAAAATTTCTTAAAACAAAATTGAAACAAAATAAAACTTAAGGATATTTTTAAAACTTTTGTTAAACTTTAGAAACAAAAAGTATATTTTACCCTTTAAAATTTTATACAATATTTAAATACATTAATTTTTCAATGCAATGATATTTATTTTGAGATTTTAAATCTAAACACTTCTCTATTCTGTTAACTTTGTTTTAGGTTGCTACAATGCATGAGGATGATTATGTGAAGCTCAAGAAGTCGTTTAACAGCTCTGAAGCTAATTTGGTCGTTGCCCTAAATTTCACTCAGACGGTAATAATTATTTTATGGATTAATTATTCTGTGGATTCCTATAATTTTATCAATTTTTTTATTATGTTCCTATATACTTTTTTTTTAATTGAATTTTTATATCATATTAAATTTCTTTACCGTGACAAAAATATTAGAATTAGTGAAATATTTTATTGATTTTGACATTTTTATCATGGCAAATACTTAATTACAAAATTTGATATAGTACAAAAATATATTAAAAAAATAAAAATTTAATTAAAAATTCGATAAAATTATAGATAATGACAAAGTAATTAAACTTTATTTTATTATAATAACCCAAATTTAACCCAAATTTACTCAGTTTTTACTTTTGGATGTTCAACTTATAAGTTGAAATTATTCTAAGGTACTTGATTCCACTAACATACAATAAGGTATGTATCAACAATGAAAAGCAACAAGGTACTTGTTTCTTAGATTTCAATAATTTGAATGAATTTTATTGGATATGTATATAGGTATGGTTAGTGGGAGAAGGATTGACAGAAGAGGAAGAGATGAAGGCACCAAAAGGAACATTATTTATTCCATATTCTCAGTTCCCTCCAAAGAAATATCGAAAAGATTGCTCATACCATTACACCCCATCAATGGTTGCTCCAAATTCTGTTGAAAATCTTCACTCTTGCGAGGATTGGTTGCCAAGGAGGGTGATGAGTGCATGGCGCATAGCTGGAATAGTACACTCATTAGAAGCATGGAATGAACATGAATGTGGCTACACTATGCACAACATTGACATGGTTTGGAATGCAACTCTTCAACATGGTTTCCAACCTCTCAATCTCCCTAATCATACAGTAATTACTTAATTAATTATATTACCCCATATACTTAATTAATATAATCAATGCTTTGTGGCTGGGTATTATTCCCAGCTAGTAGTTATTGCCTTACGTTTCTTAATTACAATCAAATTAAGTATGGTATGCTATGTATTGTGCTGAAGTTAATTAATTATAAGCAAGTGATGATGGCTGGATATTTGGTCGTAGTTATCTATATCTATATATTATATATGTATGTATATCCGGAGATCTACTTCAATCAATATATTTATGTTACCTTTCAAATTTCAATTACAGTATGTATGGGAACCATGTTAGAAATTCTATAATGTTTGGAAGATAATAAGAAATTAATCCAAATAACTTAAAGTTCTTTTATTTTATATTAATTAATTATTATTGTTTAATAATGACTTAAATTTTATTTTTTAAAATATAAAATTAATAATAATTAATTATAATGATTTAAAATT
>NC_029793.2:12147998-12159051 GCF_000816755.2 Arachis ipaensis | reverse complement strand
ATAATATATAAATGTTATATAAATAAAATTAGAGGTCAAATATCCAATAAATATTTTTATCTTTCTCTTCACTCCCATTTTTTAATACACCCTTTTCATCTCTCTCTCCAGCTGCCACCATATTATTGAGGATAGCAAAGCAATAATTGACCATAAGAGTGATCAAGAAACTGTTAAAGAAACTGTTTAATGGGTTATTTGTTTTCTGTTTTGTTTTCACTTTTAGACCGTTCATATGTACTGAACTTTAATTTGGGGGAGAGAGGTTGAGTTCATTCTTTGAATTGATTACTCATGTATTGTTACCATTTTCACTCAATGTTAATATTCAATTTATGCTTCTAATCTTATTCATAGTATTTTTTTCTGCTGCATTTCATTGCTCTTTTCTTCTTTTCATGGGTTAATCACAAAATATTTTTGAATTATTCAAACACTGATAATAATAATCCCATTTTTATTATTGACAAAAATAACTTTAAATAATTTAAAGAAAAATATAAAAAAAAATAATGATGATTGTAAACAAATAATGGATTAAAAAAAGAAGGTCAAATTAAAATTAAAATTCAGATTCTTAATTAATTAATTAATATTAGATTTTAAATTTGAAAAATTAGGATTAACAACCAAATACATTCACATTACGTACAGTTATTCCCAATCCCATTATAACTTCATTTCCGACGTCTGCGGCATAGCCCACACAGTAGTCCCTCTCTGGTACCCCACCACAACTTGCCGTCGTTGTTGGAGACAGCCGTTCAGACGCAGTAGAACGCTGCCATTCCTCATCACCCCGTTCAGACGCAGTAGAAGCCCTTAACACATGCCGACGCCGCCGCAACCTCACCACGCACCGCTGCCCCGCTGCAGCCTCACGCTGAAGCCGCTGTTCATCCTTTTATGGACGAGTTTCTTCTGCGATCATGAAAAGCGAGAAAGCATTTGGGAGAAGAAGATCTGGACCAGATCACATCTGCCAAGGACGCAGCTGGATTCAGTGTTGACAGCTTTGAAACAGAAGTCATTTCTTTTCTGTTGGGAATAATAAACAAAACTCTTTCTTTCTTTCTTTATTTCTTACAAAGAAATGAGAATGGTGGGTGATGTTGATGGTGATAGGTAATTTCTGTTCACGCCCACTTCTCTCCTTGAATTGTTGTTCATTTTACTAGGTATGCGGATAGTTATTTTCATTCTAAAGTGGATGTTTATTTAATTTGGATTGGATTTAACTAGGTATAATGAAATTTGCTGGATGTTCATTCTATTAGGTATGTGGATAGTTATTTTTCATTCTAAATTGTATATTTATTTAATTTGGATTGGATTTAAGTAGATATAATGAAAATTGATGGATGTTCATTTTACTAGGTGTGTGGATGGTTATTTTTATTATAAACCCATGGTTTGATGGGGAAGAAGCTTGGTGACGCTAAGGCTGGCTGGTAAGGGAAGGATTGACGGCGCATGAGGGTTTGGGGAGAGGTATGTGGCGGTAAAAGCGTTAAAAGGTGCGTGGATGGTAAAGTGTAGAAGGTGAAAGTAGAGTTTTTGGGAGGGTAATTTGTGATGGACTGTTTTTTTTTTTTTTAACCTTATGTGGGCAAGAAATGCAACCCATTGTTCATGTTGTTTACAATCTCCATTGTCTACCTAGCGAAACTCTAATTTAAAAATATGCACAAAGTATCCAGCCATCAAATGATGCGTTCTCCGTTAACGAAAGTGTCTAATGTAACAAACAGAGAAATATATGTGGCAAATAGAGATGCCTAGTTAGACCCATTCCCAAATTCTACAATTCATTAACCCTAATTTCCAATTTCAAAATCAGAATGTGATGCATTTGAAGAGATAGAGGTTCAAGCATGGATGGAGTTGGAATGAAGCGAAGGTCTGCACAAATGGCAGAAGAATGCAACGATAGGTGCGAAGAGTATGCTTCGAAGCGGTATGATAGTACGTGTCTTTTCTCTCTTGTTGGTGTTGCTCTGAAACTGAAGACGAATGCTAACTCGGTAAGATAGTTCTTTCGGTTCCCACTGTGGAAAGTAACCATGATTTGTTTTTTCTTTTCAATGGGTTTTCGTTATTGTTCCTATTTTAATATTTTTTTCGCACCTTTTGATTCATCACTATTCTTCATCGCTTTTTAATGGATTAATGAATTGGAAGAGAAATACATAGTTGAAGAGGAAGAATATTCTTGGAACAACAAACCCATGGTCTTTTCACGTGAAAAACTCAAAAAGAAGAGCATTAGAAAGCTATCTGAATCAGTGAAGTGTGAGGACATAGTCTCCATAGTGCTGCCTATTTTTACTAAAGAATTGAAAGAGAAATTGAAGAGAATTAAAAATTTTTCTAATCATGATATGTATTGGGGTTGTAATTGGTGTCTTCATTAATTTTATTGCTCTATTTAAGAATTGATTTGTACTAATGCTAAATAGTATATGAAGAGTAAATGTCAATTATTGGAGTGTATTTATAGAACACTTGTAGTACAAACTTCATAATTAGTATTCAAATATAGTGTATGTGATTACATTAACCATAACAATTTACATAACATTTATCAGCAATCCCTAAAAAAATAAATTAACATTCTCTGTAATTCAAACATAACCTATGATCAAGTGAAATTATTTAGATGACATAAGCTAAATAATGTACCATAACAAGTACTAAACAGAGTCAAACACAAGTAATCTAATCCAATAACTTCCAAAACAACTTAAACAATTCATCCAAAAAGCTCATTAACACCTAAAAAAATGCTAAATTAGTTCCACAATATTAAAAGATCCTAATACATTGGTTTCATGTCCAGTAGTTTGATCTTCCTCAACTTGGGGTGTCTCAGTTAGCAGTACATTAGTGGTCTTTTTACCATTGTTGTTTTCATCATGCACCTCAGAAACAACATTACCCTTCTCTTGATCCTCATCTTCAGTACCATTGTACTAATCCTCTAGTACCTCATATTCTCCCTGTCTTTCATCATTAGCACAAACATCCTCATCATCTACCTGTATAACTTCTACATCATCATTAGATACCTTAACTTGATCTACGTACTCAGAATTTTCTACAACAGGATACTAAAAAATATAAGTGAACCCTATTACCATTTTTTATAGCTGTCTCATACATACTAACATCATCATCCCTCTTAAGCGGCCTTAAGCTATTTGATAAGCCAAAACTAGGTTCCAACCAATAAACTTTCTTAATTCCAGTGTAATCTAAATCGAGAAATAACCTTCTACCAGAAATAAATTACAAATATCCACACATACCCTGTCAATGTTGCTAAGAGAGTAACAATATTTTTAGAATATTGCCTTCCACCCTTTTGATTGCTCTCTAACCTACCCATGTGGTGCATTATGAATGTTATGAGTGATGACATCTGAAACTCCAAGAAAATAAGTGACACATTTTAATACTAATAGAACTCCAATCAACTACTAAAATTATTCTTCCGAAACATAAAAAAAAAAAGAAACTAACGAAACCGTAACCAATGCAATACAACAAACAACTTATATACCTGAAAACAAAATTTTAACGCCCAAAAATCAACACGGTCACATACTTAGTTGTCATTTTTTTTTTATCAAAAACCATATAACAACAACATAAACGACATAAAATTCCTAGCAGAGAAGATAATATGTGTACTTTGTCAGATGAACAACCACCAAGATGCGACAATGTCTCTCCAAACCAACGACGCAGCACGATGGATGGATGATGGTGACTCGATCTGAAAGAGAAGATGGAGAGACGACAATAACTTCAGCGTTAATCCTTTTACTCTCTTTGACCCTTTTTTATAGTGTTAGTCTGTTAGAATGTTTTAACTTCTGTATATTATGGGAATTAGGTTATTAATTGGGAATTAGGATTAATGAATTGGAAAATTTAAAAATAGGTTCAGCCAGATATTTTTGTTTGTCACATATGTTTTTTTGTTTGTCATCATATCAGATACTTTTATTAATGGAGAACACATCATTTGATGACTGGACATTTCATGCACGTTTTTAAATTATTCAAGGTTATTTTTGTTAATAATTAAAGTGAGAGTTATTATTTTCAACGTTTGAATAATTCAAAAATATTTTTTATGGTTAATCCTTCTTTCATATATGTGTCATGCCTTTAGTATTTAGAGAGGTTAGAATTAAGAGAAAAACAAAAAAATGTCAATCGTATTGATGATTGAAATTGTTAGAGAATCATTAGAATCAATTCAGATCAATTAGTATCGCCTATATTTATATAGTATATCTGTACATTAATTGTAGGATTCTATGTCTTTATTACCTTGATTCATTTAGCACCTATAAATACCCCTTGTATATTGTACCTCTTGACACAACTCAATAATACACTTTTCAGATTATTTTCTCAGTCTCTTGTTTCTAACATGGTATCAAGAGCTTAAGTCTTTTTTTTTTCGATGAATATTAGTTCATAGCCCATTTTTTTTCCTTTCCGCCAGTGTTCTTTGGCCTCTTTTTTCGTTCCCTTTTCGACGCTTTGGTTCGTCACCCCCGTAACCATCTTGTTCGTCTTGTCGCCGTGATTCCAACGCAACCAAAACCGCCGCCAAACACGCCTCCACGCGCCACCGAAAGACACTGCCACGACCAGGTTGATCTTCCTTCCAGATTCCACCCGTGCCTCTTTGCTCTCGTTTTTCGATCTGTTAACGACGCTTTGGTTCGTCACCTCTGGCATCATCGTGTTCTTCTCTCCGTCAGCTTTCCAACGCCGCCAGAGGCCACCGAACGCGCCTTCACGCGCCGCCGGAACGTTGCTGTCCACCACCATTCTTTTCTCATCCAGAAGTTTTAGCAGCCGTTGGATCTTGGTGCAGATCGAACGTCCCTGGAGCGTCCACGTATCGCAACGCAAGCTGTCTGGGTAACCCTGACCTGCGACGACCCGACCCGACCCTCACTTTGATCCACGTGCCACCCAGTCGCTAGCGTGTCTCCTTCCGCTTATCAGGCGCTGCCACGTGTTGTCACATCGCTGACGTGGCACTGACGTCACCGCTGACGTCACCGCTGACGTGGCAGACAAGTGGACCCTCCCTAAGGTTTTTTGGTGAGCTCTTTCCGATTCTGCACTCCGATTTCTCATTTTCTGCTCCGAAATTGCCGTTTTCTCTTCTCTCTTTGATCTTTGTGACTGCTATCATAGAAAAGCCAGATGTTTTTGCTGCCACCAACAGAAAGGGTAAATTCTGTCGAAACTGTAACCGTTCTGGGCACCTCTTTCCCGACTGTCCTTCTGTTGAATGTCGCACATGCCACCAGAAAGGTCATATTAGCTACCATTGTTCACAACTGTTCTACCGTTACTGCAAGCTCTCGGGACATTTAATTACTGTCTGTCCTACTCACCCACCACGTCCTAGTCCACTCAACTCGTCTCCTGTCTCTCTTTCTAATATTGCATCTCTTCTTCAACGTCTTCTCTCTATTTCTGGTAATACTCCTGCTGCTTTTTTCACCCCTCCAGGTAATTCTAAATGGTATTTTGACTCGGGTTACTTTAATCACATGTCTCCATTGCGTAATATTTTCTCGTCCATGTCTACCACTACAAATGGACCTTCTGTCAATACTGCAAATGGCTCCCTCTTGCACGCAACACACAAGGGTTCTATATCCCAGTCAAATCTTAATCTTCTTGATACTTATTATATTCCCAAATTAAACTTCAATCTTATTTCTGTTCGTCAACTTGTTGATTTGGGTTTTGAAGTCACTTTTTCTGTTTCTGGTTGTAGTGTACAGGATCCTCGGACGGGACAAATCATTGGGACTGGACGTAAGGTCGGAAGCTTGTTTGAACTCGAGAATCTTCATATTCCTCCTGTGCCAAATCTCTGTGCTGCTTCTTCTCCCTCTACCCTCCACTTATGGCATCAGCGTCTTGCCCACACCTCCTTAGGAAAACTGCGTCCTCTTGTCTCTCAGGGTGTTTTAGGTCAGGTTCCAAATGAATCTTTTGATTGCATTTCTTGCCAAACTGCCAAACAACCTGCTTTATCCTTTCACAATAATTCATCTCTTGCTTGCTCTCCTTTTGATCTCATTCACTCTGATGTTTGGGGCCCCGCTCCCACTGCCTCTATGGGCGGAGCTCGATACTTTGTCGTTTTCATTAATGATTATTCCCGTTTTACTTGGGTTTATTTGATGACTAATCGCCATGAGTTACCTCAGATCTATATCAACTTTGCCACTATGATTAAAACTCAGTTTTCCAAGGTCATTAAGGTTTTCTGACGTGATAATGCTATGGAATACCGTGATTCTAAACTCTTAGCCTTTCTTGCAGAATAGGGTACTTTGTCTGAGTTTTCTTGTCCCGGTACATCTCAACAAAATGGTAGAGCTGAACGCAAACACCGTCACATTCTTGACTCTGTCCGTGCAATGCTCCTTTCTTCTTCGTGTCCTGAGCGTACTTGGGGTGAAGCTGTTCTTACTGCTGTTCATGTTATCAATAGACTCCCTTCTTCTGTTCTTGGTAATGTTACTCCCTTTGATCATCTTTATCATACCTCCCTAGATTATAGTTCTCTTCGAGTTTTCGGTTTTGTATGTTTTGTTCTTCTTCAGCCTCATGAACATAGTAAACTTGAACCTCGAGCTCGTATGTGTTGTTTTCTTGGTTATGGCACTGAACACAAGGGTTATCGTTGTTGGGATCCTCTCTCTAAACGTATTCGTATATCTCGTCATGTTGTCTTCTGGGAGCACCACATGTTTTCTCGATTATCATCTTTTGAGTCCATTCCTACTACTCAGTCACCTTTGTTTACTAACCCCAATGTTGATCTTTTTTCTAGTGATGATTCTACAGATTCTATCTCGAGTGACCCTCCACAGTCTCCTGTTCTTCCGCCTTCTCCATCTCCTGATGATTCCAGACCGGACGATGATCCTGCTCCTACCGTCATGCCTTCTCCTCCCGCTCGTTCTTCTAGGGTAAGGAATCCACCTCCTCATCTTCTTGATTACCATTGCTTTTATACTATTCTTCATCAACATGAACCTAAGACATTCAGAGAAGCCTCCTCAAACCCAAATTGGCAACAAGTAATGCAAGAAGAATTACAGGGACTTGAAAAAGCACACACTTGGGATCTGGTTGATCCTCCTTCTAATCAGGAAGTTGTGGGTAGTAGATGGGTATACAAGATCAAGACTCGCTCTGATGGCTCTATTGACCGTTATAAGGCCCGCTTGGTTGCCCAAGGTTGTACGCAAGAGTATGGTATTGATTATGAAGAGACTTTTGCCCCTGTCGCTCGTCTTACGTCTGTTAGAGCTCTTCTTGCCATTACCGCGGTTAAAAAATGGTCTCTCAGTCAGATGGATGTGAAGAATGCATTTCTTAATGGGGATTTGAAAAAGAAAGTCTATATGAAACCACCTCCGGGATATCCTTGTCCTTCTAATAAGGTTTATCTCCTTCGCAAGGCACTTTATGGACTTAAGCAAGGTCCTCGTGAATGGTTTGACAAGTTCAGCACTACCATATGCAGTCTTGGTTTTACTTCTAGCCCTCATGAGAATGCGCTCTTCATTCGTAAAAGCGAACGTGGAGTTGTTCTTCTACTTTTGTATGTTGATGACATGATCATTACTGGTGATGATATTGATGGTATCTCTGATCTCAAGGCCTCACTTCACCGTACCTTTGAGATGAAAGATCTTGGTTCTCTCATCTATTTTCTTGGTCTCGAGGTCATCTCCACCGATGATGGTATCTATCTTTCTCAGGCTAAGTATGCTTCAGATCTTCTTGCTCGCGCTGGGATTACAGATAGTCGCACTGAGTCTACTCCTCTTGAGCCTAATGTTCGATTTATATGGATGGCACTGTTTTGGATAATCCGATTCTCTATCGACAGTTAGTTGGCGGTCTCGTCTACTTGACTGTCACCCGACCAGACATCGCCTATCCGGTTCATGTACTTAGCCAGTTCTTGTCAGCTCCTCGTACTACTCACTATGCGGCAGTTCTTCGCATTCTTCGCTACATCAAAGGCACTCTATTTCATGGCCTTTATTTTTCTGCCCATTCCTCTTTGTCTATTTAGGCTTACTCCGATGCTGATTGGGCTGGTGATCCCACTGATCGTCGTTCTACTACTGGTTACTGTTTATTTCTTGGCGACGCTCTCATTTCTTGGCGTGCTAAGAAGCAAATGTTCACTGCTCGCTCAAGCACAGAAGCTGAGTACCGTTCCCTCGCTGACACCATTGCTGAAGTTATCTCGGTTCGTTGGCTTCTCGAAGATTTGGGTGCTCCTCAGTCGTCCCCTACTGATGTTTTTTGTGATAACCGCAGTGCTATTCAGATCGCCCATAATGATGTGTTTCATGAACGCACCAAACACATTGAGATTGATTGTCACTTTGTTCGGCAACGTATCCTTATTGATGTTGTTCGTCTCATTGCTGTTGGAACACTAGATCAGACTGCGGATATCTTCACGAAACCTCATCACCCGACTCGTTTTCGGACTTTGTTATCCAAACTCAAGTTGGTATCCTTAACTCCCACTTGAGTTTGAGGGGGGATGTTAGAGAATCATTAGAATCAATTTAGATCAATTAGTATCGCCTATATTTATATAGTATATCTGTACATTAATTGTATGATTCTATGTCTTTATTACTTTGATTCATTTAGCACCTATAAATACCCCTTGTATATTGTACCTCTTGACACAACTCAATAATACACTTTTCAGACAGTCTCTTGTTTCTAACAGAAATTATATTCTATTTTTTTTGTCATAAAATTATTAGTCTCAAATTTTAAATAAATCCAAAAAAAATATGAATGATTGTAAACTCCTAATTTTTTTTTAAACTTGGGTAGTTGGAGACTTGGAGTTAGTGTCACTCCATCAAAATTCAAAAACACTAAGACACGTGGCACTTAATTAAAGAGTGATAATCATGTCTGATCGAACTAATCATTTAATTTGACTAATTTTGTTGGAAAAATATCTTATAGTGATACGTGCGTGGAAGATGAGACACACACTGGAACGAAAAGTTGTTGGATAATTAAGAACACTCACTTTATCATTTTGGTAGATAGATTCTGATTGTTGGAGAAAGTGGACGAATCAGATTCGCATTTTCCACAAATGATTTTCTCTTATAAACATTGACACATACTAAATTGGAAAAAGAAAAATACTAGATAAATAAATTGATTTTGTAATAAGTTTGATCAATTTTTTTATTTTTATATTTTTATTAAATTTTTTTAAAATAATACTATATAGTCAATATAAATATATTATTTTATTATATTAAGTTTAACTCAAGTTGAACTATATTTAATCTTTTAAATCTTTTAACCTTTAACTTTAACCATGCATTCGACCGATTTAATTTTCAAAAAGAAACTTAACGTACTACATACTACTGTAGTTGTTATAGAATCTGTGATATGACCGTAACATTTTGTCTTAAATAAGCATGGTAATATTTGAATTTGAATTTAATAAAAAAAAATTAAAATAATAACAACATAGCAATAAAATTTAAATTAGTATATATACATAATCACAAATATTACAATCTAATATATATATATTAGATATTACTATTTCTATTAAAAAGATATTACTATCTATTTGATTATTTAATCTATTTAAAATTCTATCTAATTTTAAAAAATTTCATTATTCTACCCGATATTAAAATAATAACATATTGTATGAAAAAAATCTTTTATATTTTAAAATGAGATATATAATAGAACGATAATATTATATAATCAATTAAATTATATTGATAATTAATTTCAATCAAGCAAGTTTAATAACTTTTTGGATAACTAGAAAATTTAATTAAAGAAGAAAGATCAGAGAAGATACATAAAGAAAAAAAAGACTTAATTAAATTTAATTAGTTACAAAAATAACTTGTTTACTTAAATGGACGAGCAAGTGACCAATACCTAGCTAGTAGCCACCCAACAAATTTTGTATTCGACCATAGCAATTACCATCAATGAATCGATCCGCAGGAGACTTTCCATGCAATAGGATCAGTGTGGTTCACCTATAATTTGCTAGCACAATCAATGCTCAATCCACAATTAAATTAGGTTATAAGTCGAGTGGTTATTGAATTCACTTGTCCAAGCAAATAACGATATTATTTGAGTCTCATCTTTTGTAATTAATAATTTATTAATTTTAAATAAAATTTAAATTTGTCATGAATTAGTCATTTTTTCTACCAAATTAAAAAATATCACAAGAAAAAAAAAGTCAAAGCTCAATAAACTGCATTCTATGTTCTGGTTCTCATGGTCCATTTTTTTTTATTTATCACGATATCTTTCAATTCGCGGATCTGAACTCTATTTATGATTTGTCGTTAGTCGATGAATTACTGCATGCACAAGACTGAATTCGAATTTCCAACACTTACTTAAGCGGACGAGTGAGCTGACCATTTGACCAACCCAAATTAGTTTCATGGTCCATTATATTACATAGATAAGAAGATAAGATGTACACAGGGCTTACTCACAAACCTGCCACGTAACTCAAAGATCAATCAATTTTGCTGGTACCCGGACCAGGATTAATTAATTATATTGCTTAGATTAGATGGGAAAATAATTTAATTTGCATACCTATGATTAAGAAAATACCGTGTGTTGAATTTAGGCTATGAGCATGGGTGTTCACCAATTAAAAATATATGTATTTTATGCAAATGATTGTGAGGAAGATCACATGCATCAAATAAATAGTAACAAACAAGCTTTTCACGAAGAACACGACACTTAATAATTAGTTGAAAGGGAAACTACAGAAATTGAATCAAGGACGATTGCATAGTCCCTCAAATTAGTTTTGTTGGAGTTTAAAACTCCTATATATTCAAATAACACCTCCTCCCTCCAATATTTAAGAATTTGGCTTCTCTAACCTAATCTCATTTCATGTTCTTTTTTTATTATTTCTATTTTT
>NC_029793.2:12143847-12147935 GCF_000816755.2 Arachis ipaensis | reverse complement strand
AAGGTTTAAATCAAAATAATGTTGACGAGTTAAACTTCAAAATGGTCTCTAAGATTGGCGTCGTGCACTAAAAACATTTATGATATTCCAATTGCACCAATTACGTCCCTGAGATTGACAAAAATGCACCATATTAGTCCCTCACCCATTTTCCATTAATGACTTGATGACATGACTTGATGACGTGGTCCATTAGTGACACGTGTCACTCCATGATTTGGTCACGTGTAATGGTATGATGATGTGTTGACCAGTGACACGTGGCATGCTGATGTGGATGGTTGTGCCACGTGTCACAATGCTATCTGGCCACGTGTCGCAATCGTATTCATCCACGTGTCATCCATTATGCCATCATTGTAGATGCACCAAATTAATCCCTCACTTTGCATTAAGTGACTTAATTTAGGCCCTAAAATTGAATGTCATGCACCAGACTAGTCCCATTCACCAGTTTTTCTCCTTTTTTAAAAAATTTAAAATTTTTAATATCTTGGATGCACTAATTTCAATTCTATTTTTTCACATATCGTTTAAATACAAGTGTTTTTATAAAAAATTTTAAGATGTTAGTTTTAATTATATAATTTTTTTCTATAATAATTTAACATTGATAAATTTTGTAATATATAAATATATTATTATAAAAAAGAATTATACGATTGATTAGACACATTTTTTTTTATCAAAAAACGTGTTTTTAACAAGAAATTCAGAATTAAAATACACATTTTTTTCGATTCTTATATTAGTGGACCACTTATTTATTTATGTTATGGACAGAACATAGGCACTAATGTGGCTAACCGTTTCATACTAAACCGTTCATTCATGAGGGGAATGTGTTAGAGAATTGAAAAAATGATATCATGGCCTGGTGAATAGTATTTTTATAAATAGTAATTTATATTAAAAAATAAATACCTTATATATAATGCTAAATTTGTTTTCTCATAAAAGAAAATTGACAACTAACGCGTGCCATGTTATAATTCGACAAAAAAAGAGCTAACAATGCAAGAGGGGGATATTCCATCAACCAGTACAGATTTTAGAGAATTATGGAAAGATATATAGAGTCTTCAGATCCCATAAAAAATTAAATTATTCCTATGGAGAGTAGTACATAATATTATTCCTGTCAATTACAATTTGTGTAAAAAAAGAATTGCTAAGGATCCTAAATGTCAAATTTGCATGGAAGAAGTGGAAACGACCAAACATGTTCTGTTGCTTTGTCCATGGACAAGAACAGTATGCTTCGGGAGACAATCTCATTGTTTTCCAACCAAAGAATCAGTGACAAACTTTGGTGCATGGCTAATGGAGATGTTTAGAAAAATAAAAACACAGGGGAGAGGACAATGAAATCAGGATGGCCAGGATTGGATTCATGTGCTGGGAGATATGGAAAGTAAGAAATAATGCAACTTTTCAACAGGCAAAAATCAATCCACAAGTAACAATTATAAAAGCAAATATGATGGAATCAGAATTCATAGCAGCCAACAAAACAGAAGAAACAACTCAAGCCATAACAACAACTCAATCAAGACGAAGGGGATGAAAGCAAATGTTGATGCAGCATACCAAAAAGCAAACAGGGGAGGGTGCCTTAGCGGTAGTAGTCAGAGATCAGACAGGAAGAATCATCACCGGAACAACAGAGAAGATCAAGGTCTCGTCTAGTCTAGCAGCAGAGGCACATGCAGTTAGAGGAGCACTAATTTTGGCAAAAAATCTTCAAATAGAGCAAATAATAATATAATCTGATAGTCTCACCTTAGTCCAAGCTGTGAAATGAAGGCCAGAATTGGAGAGATAGAACCAATTCTTAGAGATATTCAATGCTTCGCTTCAGAAATCCCAAAAAGTGGTTTCACATGGATTCCAAGAGAAGGAAATTTTTTGGCACATCAAGTAGCGAAGAAGTGCTTGAAGGATGAACTAACGGCAAATTGGACATGAAATTTGAAGGGAGATCTAAAACAAATTGCATTTTTAGAGGCTCGGGGCTTGAATAGTTGTATCCGTTGGGATCGAACCGAGGGCCAAGAAATACAGCAAGAGACAAAAAATCTGGCCGTCGGAGATAGAAGAGGAAGGCAGCGGACTGGTCCGGATTTGACAGAACAGATGAATTTTGAAAACGGAAGAAGACCTCACGCAATGCAAGGTCCAGCGGCGCAGGAAGAGAGGGAACAAATCACTTCGTTCAGGCCGGGCGATAAACGCGAAGCTTTATTGAAACTCGACAGCAAGATATCTTCAATAGGGGCGATAATGGAAGAAGATGTTGTGGGCATCGTAGCAAACATTTCAGAAGAACTGATGGCGACAGATACCAACCAGCGAAGACTTCGTCAATGTCCGCAAGTTCGAACATCAAGCAACAACGGTGATGCAGGCTACGATGGCGCGCTGCGGGTGGAAACAGAGACGCAGACGACGGCGGCATGGAAGGCAAGTACCACGACACAGGCGTGGGCAAGGTTGCGGCCGACGATAGTGACGCAGGCGACATCAACGTGGTAGGCGAAGGCAATGAAGTAGATGACGGCGGCGTGACGGGCAGATGAAGAGTAGCGCTTCACCATTGGTGATGAAGATCGCAACTTGAATTGCATGCTTCATAGACAAATCCGTGTAATTTGAATTCGGGTCGGATTGGAATTGGAGCTCCGTTTCTCTTTACATCTGAACCGGCTTGGCGGTTTGGGTCTTGACCCAAAAAAAAAAAAGTGGTTTTTTTTAATCTAATCCAACCAATTGATTTTTTTTTTTATTTTGCAACGGAATCACTCATTAAATACAAGTTAATGTTTTTTGTTGAACTACAATATGATACGTGTCAAAAAAATAAAATCATTGAGTCTGTATCTTTACGAAAAGTGAATTATAATTAGGGATGAGCATGGGTCAGGTTAGTTTAGAGGTTAGTTCAGATTTAAGATAAAATTAGAACCGAACTAACTGAATTGTAATTGATTCGATTTAATTTAGATTTGTATTTTTTTGTCTGTATTCGAACCAAATCAAACCGATTAAAAACAGATTGATTCGATTCGGATAATTGAGTACTCGATGAAACAGAAATTCATAAAAAAATATAAAAAATGAAATTTTTATCTTAAAAATTTTGTAAGTACAATAAACATGTAACATTAATAGAAATAATTTAAACATGTTAAACACTAAATACATTAAAAACTAAACATATTAAAATCCAAACATATTAAACACTAAAGATATTAAAATCCAAACATATTAAAAGGCATATATATTTTTAAAATTTTTATTTTTTATTTAATTAATATATGATCGGGTCTACGGGTTGGTTCGGGTTTCGCACTCCCAGAACCGTTACTCGAACTAATTATTAAAGGAGTTATTGGTTTGGTTCGGATCGGACCAATTATTCATTAATTCCAGAACCAATTTAATTGGTTCGGTTCGGTTTCGGACAGGTATATAATCGGGTACTCGCGATCCGTGCTCATCCCGTAGTCATCTTTATATAAATAACTACTTAAAAAAATAACGAAAATAAAAAAATAAAAAAAATATGTAATTGAAATAACACAGTATGACTGCAAATGTAATACTTCTTTGGTATTGTGTCCAATAAATTTTTGGTCAAGTCGAATTTAAACAATTGGAACTACCTTCTCATAATAAATTATATATTTATATTCATGTTCTCTCTCTTTACTACTTCTCTCCTTCCCTCTTGAAAATCCCTAAACCTCCAATCATGCAAATCCAAAATTCAATCCATATACACGTACGAAAATCTAGGGATGCAAATTCCAAATTGAAAATTACGAAGATTATATTTATAGAAATGAAGATTTATGATAATCTAATTATTGAACGTCTAAAATTTAATACCAGAAAAACATTCAAACACTATAAGAGAATTTAGTTTTGTCAACAGCAATAACGTCGATGTTGGTAGTTATTTTTATCAACGACTCAACCGCAAGTAAAATTATATGGATAAGTGACCCATTCAAAAAATTTGGTCTCAATTCACTAACGGCTTAAACCGTCGGTAATATTAAAATAATTATAATTATGACTTACTT
>NC_029793.2:12142408-12143440 GCF_000816755.2 Arachis ipaensis | reverse complement strand
TATTTGAACTGATTTTTATCATCTCCCATCTCATGCATTATTGTTTCACCACATATTTAAATTCTTTGCTTTTCTTCCATATTTAAGAATGCGAACAAGGACGCCATGCATGGGCCACAGGGAGGTTTTGAATATTGAAAATATCTTTAACTCTCATAAATTTATGTTTATATTTTTTCGGCCGCTATAAATAGAGCTACCAATATACCCGAGTGATTCCAAGATCTTATGAACAAAGCTTCACATCACACATACACAGCTCAAGCATTTGCATCAACAAAGATATGGCCTCCAAACCTGGCTTTCTCACTGATTGGCCATGGAAGCCTCTTGGAAGTTTTAAGGTTTCATCACTTATTATTACAATTCTGTCTAGTAATCTAAATTATACCTCTCTTATGTTTATCATATCATAGTATTATTTAAGCCTCACAAATCATATATAAACCCCATAATAAGTATTTGAATTCTTTTTCATCTTTGAATTTTTTTCGTGAGAAATCTTAACATACAAATTTTATGGTGTGGTCGAAATATTCTTATAAAGACATCTTTATATTAATAAATTAAACAGTTCAGTCAAATATATTCAGTTAACGATTTATAATATCATCTTCATATTGTATTTTACTATTATCATGTAAAGATCATGCATTACAATATTTTTTATTAATTTTTATTAAAAAAAAGCATAATTTTTGTTTGTTTGTTTTGTGATGATGTGTATGAATGGATGAAAGTGGGTGATTTTGACACCATGGATAGCACACAGCACCTACTCTTTCATAACGAAGGATCAAAATGAAAGAGACATTGGATACTTTCTAATATTTCCATATATGATGTTGAGAATGCTCCATGATCAAGCTTGGATCACTCTTTCTCGCCACAGAACCTCCAAAGGCAAAAGCAGAATCCTTGACAAAGGAATTGAGTTTGAACAAGTTGATCGAGAAAGCAATTGGTTAGTGCAAGTACTATTTATATATAATACATAACAATGATTCTAATATGATTATGTTATGATAATTA
>NC_029793.2:12140694-12141380 GCF_000816755.2 Arachis ipaensis | reverse complement strand
GTTATATATATACTTATAAAAAAAAAGACATATTTAAGCATATACTTTTATCATACCCTATTTAATATATGAGAAAACTTTTTAGTAAAAAAAAATGACCATTCAATAGGAGCAATAATGTTAACTATAAAGAACTGTTATCAATATTCTCTTTACTGCCATGACTTTCAGGTTTTCAGTTTTCCACCATACCTTATCTAACCAGAGTTTTGTTATGTTTTTTTTGTTCGAAAAAAATATCCAAAAATAATAATTGAATTTTTTAATGTTAGAAATTATACAAATAATAGCTAAAAAAAAACAGTTTTGATATGAGTGGTGGTATAATTTAATTGATAAATGGTATGATGAAAATGTAATTGTAATGGTTGCAGGGATGACCAGATATTGTTGAATGGGTTATTATTCTACATAGGTTACATGTTGGTTCCAGAAGGTTCTCACCTACCAATATGGAAAACAGATGGTGTTATTATTACAACTCTGTTGCATGCTGGACCTGTTGAGTTTCTCTATTATTGGTTGCATAGGGCACTCCATCACCATTTTCTCTATTCCAGATACCATTCTCATCACCATTCCTCCATTGTCACTGAACCCATCACTTGTATGCTCTTTTTATTATTATTATTATTATTATTATTATTATTATTATTATTATTATTATTATTATTATTACACTTATT
>NC_029793.2:12139903-12140543 GCF_000816755.2 Arachis ipaensis | reverse complement strand
GTATTGCTACATATACAAAAATATTCATCACCAAATTAACTACTCATATTAAATATATATTTAAAAATAAATAAAATTACACGGATATATAAATATGTAATGACTTATCTGATAATTATTTTTTTATGTTTCATAATATTTTTTATATGAAAATAACTCTCTTAGGTCTCATCTAGCAGCTCCCTTAACTCAAGTTAGTTATATATAGTTCTCTTAGTTCTATTGAATTAGTTTTGAAATTTTGCTATATTTTAGTTGAAAGAGAAGTTTAATTTATGGAATAAAAAAATTAAACTAGAAGCCTTGATTTTTAATTAAATTGAAAGTAAGTCCATCAATCAATGTTTACTAAATAAAACAGGCCACATCAATCAAGTTAGTGCTTAACCAAGTGAAATACTAATTAAGCTTCTGCCACTTGAATTGTATACACCTAACAAGGAAAAATATTAGGGCCCATTAGAACTGAAAAATATTAGGGATTATTAAAATTTATTATTTTGTCATTAATTTAATTTTTTAGTTTAATTTTTTTAGTCTAATAATAATCTAACAACATACTTTATCTTATATTTTTAAATATTAATAGTTAATTAATGACCAAAAATAATAAATTTTGATAATCATCTAATATTTTTCT
>NC_029793.2:12133559-12139640 GCF_000816755.2 Arachis ipaensis | reverse complement strand
ATTAAAATTATATTACAAACTATTAAAAAAAATTAGTTAAACATATCCAATCATCTAACAATTTATAATATCATTTTCACATAATAATATGATATGATTAACAACCGATTAACAAATCATAAGATTAGTAATATTTGTGAGAGATGCATGCAGTTATAGTGGTTGATTAAATGGTTGTTGTTGCAGCTGTGATCCATCCATTTGCAGAGCACATAGCATATTTTGTGTTATTTGCAATTCCACTTTACACAACAGTGATTACAAGGACAGCTTCCATTGCATCCTTCGCTGGCTATTTGGCCTACATTGACTTTATGAATAATATGGGTCATTGCAACTTTGAGTTCATTCCAACCACCCTTTTCTCCTTCTTTCCCTTCCTCAAATTTCTCATCTATACTCCTTCGTAAGTTCTCTCTTCTCTTCTTACTAATTAATTCTTAAAGGACCGACAATAATAATAATAATAGTTGTATTTAGTTCATTATGTAGCTTTCATTCGACGATTACATCTTATCTTGTATGGAATTTAGATCATTGAAAGCGATTTATATTATACTTTCTGTTTTTGAACGAAAAAAATAGAAAAATTAATCATAATAAAAGAATTAACTCTAATAAATGTATTCATCATGATCATGTCACTATTAGAAAACAGCAAATTATTTACGAATTTTAGTTTTTACTTGTTATAAAATTATTTTTTTTCAAAAATTTAAATTGATATGAAAAGACACATAAATAGTTATATCTCTAATATATTTTTTTTATGTTAGAGTTTTTTTTTTTTGAATTTTTTGTATAGACTTTATTTTTCTTCTTATTTGTCTTTTTGTTGGATTTTTTTGGATTATTAAGGATTAAACTTTACATTTTTAAGTAATAAAAATCTAATATTATACCATAAAATCAATTTTTTTTAAGTTTAAATCAATAAAAAAGATACGTAAATAATTATATCTCTAATATTATTGATAGATTTTTTTTTACTAACGGGTTTTGTTCAATGTTAAAAGATTCGTCGGTAAAATGCAAGCATATTTACATGAAATAATATTTAATTTAAAAATCAAATTGAAGTTCAAATTTATATTTGATAACTAAAATTAAATAATATGTAAACAGTAACTAATATTAAATAGAAAAATTAAACTTTTGGTGACATTTACATTTTTTGAAGGATTTATATATACGAGTATTTCTTTATAATAATTTTAAATAATAAGTAGTTGAGTAAAACTAATCATTACTATTATAACCTTTTTTTGGGGATAAGATATATATGAGCCATGAGGGACCAGTTATATAGATAGAGATGCATCCATGCAATATGGGGATTCCATCTTGGTACGTAGCTAGTGGGCAGTGGTCATCACTAGTATTGTTTATATAATAAGGACACATTAAACTGCATCAAGCCCAACATTCCAATAAATTATGTGACCAATTTGGATGACTTTTCCTCTTTTATGGGTTTCTGTTACTATCATCAAAGAGCGTTGTAACTCAATTAATGAATTTTGGTGTTGCGGATGAGTGTTATTAATTGCACTTTCCTTTTAGGGTAAATTAAAAAAAAAAGAGAGATAAAATGAAAAGAGATGTATTATCATATTATGCTGTCAACTAAGACCAATGGTCAATTCTGAGTGAAAATTTTATTATTAAATAGCGAAAACTCATATGCACAGTCACCTGATGAACTGGGAAGACATATGTGATTGAATAATTTAGATAGGATCCCGCTATAGAGATAATGGATTAGATTTTGGGGTTCACTAAGTATCGAACTCTTGACCTTTCGGATCTAGCGCTCTAATATCATGTCATGATACTATTTATCCCAAAAATTTCAACTGATAAGAAGAAATAACACTAATGGTTATATCTCTAATACTTCCTAAACTTCTATTATACACATTATACAAATATTTTATTGGCTTCTCATACTTTCCCATTTATATAACGTAACCCTACTAAGTTCTCTGCAAGTTGTCTTAATATATCTGATAACGATCTTTTAAATAATGGAAAAAGGTGCTTTTGAACTCAAATAAACATTTACACATACACATTAATTATACAGTGTATATATATTAATAATAATGACATGTACGATGTATCCTTATTTCTCCAGTTGTCTACTCCTCCCTGGACCCGGTCAAACTTTTAAGTATACTTTGAATAAGAATTTTAACATCCATTGAATAAGCCAAGAAATTAAACTATACAGTGTATATATATATATATATATAAGATAAGGAAAGAGAAAAGTTACAGAGGATAAGATCTAACCCTACTAAAAAACAAATTGAGAAAAAAAAAATCAATTTATTTTTTTAATCTCACTCTTAGTCAAAAATAAATTTATTTAGAATAAAAATAATAAAACTAAGAATAATTTATTTAGATATGATTAAAAAATAATTAAATAATTATCTATCATAAAAAATTAAATTATTAAAGAATAAAATTAAAATTTATTTTAAAGTTAATAAAATTTAATTAATTAATTAAAAAAATTTAATATATTAAAGATAAAAAAAATAATTTATATTTTATTGTATATGTATCATTTTTTTTATTTTTTTAAAATTTATCTAATAATCATTCTACAAGCATTCTATAATAAATAAAGATTTTAAATTTATAATGCAATTCATTCTATTAGAATTCATTTTTATTTTACTTAATTTAATAATTTTTTTAAGAATAATGTATCATTTTTGTCCTTAATATTTTCATCCTATTTAAGTCACAACTCTGTTAACAAATCACTAACGACATAATAACATTGAGACAATTTTAAAATATTTAAAATTTAAATAGAATGAGTTAAACGTTATGAACAACTATGTTAGAGACAAAATAATACTTTACTCTAATATTTTATGTTGTACATTTTGTGATTTTGTATTTGAGTCCCCTCACTCTCATTTTGAATCTTTTTGAGGGTTTGATCTAGGAAAAAAACTCTGCTCTCATTAGTGAAATAATAATTAAAAGTATTTCATTAATAATAATTGAAAAAAATTTCCCCTTAACCTTTGCAGCCAATTTTGGTTTTTTAGATCAAATCTAATTAAGAACCTCGTATTATCTTTGAAGAATACTTACATTTAGTTTTTAATTTTGTACATGCGCTAACTAATATAATTTGCAATATATATGGCAGGTTCCACTCATTGCACCACACACAATTCAGAACTAATTACTCACTTTTCATGCCAATTTATGATTACGTGTATGGAACAATGGACAAGAGTTCAGACAAAACATATGAAATGTCACTGAAGAGAGAAGAAGGTTCAGTAGATGTGGTGCACCTAACACACCTTACAACCCCAGAATCAATATATTATCTTAGGTTGGGGTTTTCTTCATTAGCATCCACACCACAATCTTCAAAATGGTACCTCTATTTGCTGTGGCCACTGACACTTTGGACTTCTTTGATGACTTGGTTTTATGGCAAAACATTTGTTTTGGAGAGGAACAATTTCAAAATGCTCAATTTGCAATCTTGGGTTATACCAAGATTCCATGTTCAAGTAAGATTTCTTTAGTTATATATAGTTTTGGTTTTTTATTGCAAAATAAGTTTTAAATCCTTGTAAATTTGGTAAATTTTGGTTTCGGTAATGCTCGGAAAAAAAAAAAAAAACAGTCAAAACTTGTCTTATTTAGCATCTATTAATTATAGCGACACTCTTAAAATTTATTCAGAAATATTAACATCTATTTTTACCTCTAGTTACCAAATAATGAAGAATATATATATTTTTTTTCTTTTATTTTGTCAGTATTTCTTCAAATGGCAAAGAGAAGCATTAAACAAACTGATAGAGGAAGCAATACTTGAGGCAGAGTTGAGAGGAGTTAAGGTTTTAACTCTTGGTCTTTTGAACCAGGCAAGTATATATACCTTTTATTTTGTGTGTGTATGTGTATATATTATTTTGTGTATATATATATTAAGATATATTATTGTCAGTCTAATGAGATGGTTAAATCAAATGCTAACTGAACATATTTGTAAAAGGATCATTTTTACATGATTAACAAAAGCCTGCTTCTTTGGTATATCATCACTTCTCAACATTTTCTCAGATGGCATTTGTTCCCCCTTCCCATATAGAGAGAGGTTTTGAATTTGAGTCTAATGATGAAATTAGCCTTCGAAGGATATGTTATTCTTTAAATTCGTCTTTTTGAAAAAATTTATTAATCAAATTAGTGCTTTAAAAATTATAAATTAATCTTTTTTATCTTTCTATCACTTAACTAATAGTTTCCGTCAACAATTGATGATATAAAACATTAACGGATAGTATATATGACACCTAACATGTCTAATTGGATGTTGAATAAATATGTTTATAAAAATATATCAATTTAGTTCATTTTTTCAATTATATAAACCCTAATCCTAATATAACTTAACGACACTAAATTGATAAATTTTCATAAATATATTTGTTCAACGTCTAATTAGATATACTAGGTATCATGTGTGATGTAAGTTAACATTTTATGTCATTAATTATTTACTAAAACTATTAATTGAGTGACTGAAAGACGAAAATGATTAATTTATAATCTTTGAAAGACTAATTTGATTGATAAATTTTTTTATGATGAATTTAAAAAATGAGTTATCTTTTAAGGACTAATTTGACTATTAACTGATTCTTCGAACCTCTCCTGATGTATGTGACCAAAAAAAAAATTTAATATTGTGTTATATAATTTGAATGTATTGGATGATGCAGGGAGATAAGCTTAATAAACTTGGTGAGATTTACATAAAGAGCTATCCGCAGCTTAAGATAAAGATTGTTGATGGAAGTAGCTTAGTTGTGGCTATTGTTCTTAATAACATTCCCAAAGAAACAACTCAAGTGCTTCTTTCTGGTAAACTTACCAAGATTTCATATGCTATTGTCAGTGCTTTATGTGAAAGGGGTACCAAGGTACGTTACATTATTACTTTGATCTTTGCAATAATCTTGTTATTATAATCAATATATATTCATATTCAACGTGCATTTAAAAAACAAGAAAAAACAAGTTGGATTCCTTCATTGCTATTCCATGCAATTCTTTTCAGGTTACAACAATGTACAAGGATGATTATGATAATCTTCAATCAAAGCTCTGCTCTGAGTCCAAAAAGAATTTGGTTTTCCCAGGATCCTACACTGCAAAGGTACATGAAGAAAAAAGAAATCAAGATTTAATTATTCCGTCAATCCTCATAATTTTATGAATTTTTAATTAAATTCTTATACTTTTTTCTTTTCAATTAGGTTCCTATATCATATCAGATTTTGCAATTAATTCCTTGTCGTGACAAAAACATTGGAATTAACGGAATATTTCGTTAAATAAAATGAGCATGTCTAACAATTGACTGAATATTCTATTTTGATTAACAGAATATTCAGTTGATTTCAATGTTTTTGTGACAGCAATGACCTAATTACAAAATCTGATATGATATAGGACTAATTGAAAAGAAAAAAATATAAGAACCTAATTGAAAATTCGATGAAATCATAAGAACCAGTAGAGTAATTAAAACAAAAATCAGTTAATTCCATGAGAAACGGAAATTAAATTAAAATGTATTATGAAAATCATGTATCTGGTTTCAAATTTAATTTGCAGATATGGTTAGTAGGAGATCAAATTAACGAGGCTGAACAGAAAAAGGCACCAAAAGGAACATTGTTCATACCTTTTACCCAATTTCCTCCAAAGAAACTTCGCAAAGATTGTTTCTATCATACCACACCATCCATGCTAGCTCCCTCTTCTTTAGTTAACGTACATTCCTGTGAGGTAAGTCTTGTAATAACTTTTAAGGTTTAGCTAACATTTATTTGTTCTTATGAGTTATGACATAATATGCTAGTTATATCGAATCCGTTATTTTGATATTCAGAAATGGTATAATTCATACTTAAAAATCAGCTACCAAATTAATTATCGTATATTTGTATATAAATATATGTGATTTAATTTATTTTCAATGTATATTTTATATTTTAACATGTATTTTATATAATTAGCTAATTT
>NC_029793.2:12122095-12133133 GCF_000816755.2 Arachis ipaensis | reverse complement strand
TTAATCAGTCAATATTATATTTTTAAACTTTTATTATATTTTAAATATAAATATAAATTTATTTTGATTATATTATTTTTTAAATTTGATTATAAATATGAATCAAGTTAGAATATATTATTTATCGGTAACTAAATTTCAAAATTCAATTGCAGAATTGGCTGCCAAGAAGGGTGATGAGTGCATGGCGTATTGCAGGGATATTGCATGCCTTAGAAAAATGGGATGTTAATGAGTGTGGAGATGCTATGTTTAGCATTGAGAAAATATGGCAAGCAAGTATTCATCATGGGTTTAGGCCATTAAAAATAAATCCTCTTATTAAAATTTAAATAATTAATAATTAGTCTTTTTTATGTGACTAAATTAAATATTATTTCAGCTATTAAGTTTATTTGTTTATGATATTTAAAGATATAAAATTAATATTATAAAAATTGTATTAATTATACATTATATCTAAATTATCATAAGTTATTTGTGTTAGTAGTTATATCTTACAATTTATGTAATGTAATAAATTCTATGAATTAATGAGAACATAAAAAATTAATTCTAATTGAGTATTCATTGTGTTAATTTATATATAGAAAATATGAAACTATTATTATAAAAAATGTTTAATTACTTTGTTGGTCCCTATAGTTTCGTGAAATTTTCAATTAGGTCCCTATACTTTTTTTCTTTTTAATTGAGTCCATGCACCAAATTTTTTTTTTCAATTAAGTCCCTCTTAGTAGTAATTGGCTTAATTTTATAGGGACCCAACTAAAAAAAAATTGGTACAGGGACCTAAATAAAAAGAAAAAAAAAGTGTAGGGACTCAATTTAAAAAAAAATTTGATGCAAGGACTCAATTAAAAGAAAAAAAAATATAGGGACCTAATTGAAAATTTTGTGAAACTATAAGGACCAGTAGAGTAATTAAACCTATAAATAAATATAAAGTACTATACTATGAAGTCATTATTACAAAGTAAACTTCATAAAATGATTGGATGAATATGTATAATAATTATTTGCTAAAATTTTTTAGCATAACTCAAACAAAAATATTGCCTTTTTAATTTAATGTCCCCATTAAACAATTTTATTAGACAACATAACTTGTGAAGTAAGGAAGGAAATTTGTCAACTAAAAAATCTCTACTTCCAACTTAGGTCTATTGCTCATTATAAGTTTGTTTTGGGAAAAAGTTTAGTATCTCCACCTCTAAGATTGGGTCTACTAAAAAATAGCTTGAAGAAATTAAACAGATTTTCTAAACTTACATATATGTATAAACAATTAATAGTTTTTTTTTTTTTTATAAATGTTAGTAGATATAGATAATTTAATTTTAAATATTTAATATATTATAAGAATTTAAAATTTGTTTATCTAATTTACATACTAAATTACATTTAAACCTTTCTTATGGGGGATTGATATTGTCTTTCCCCTTATGTCATACAAATTTTTTACTGTGCAGGTTATATAAAAATAACACTAAGGTGACAAATAAATTTAACATACGATTCAATGTCCATTTTTTTTCCTTCAACTTGTATTAAGTAAACCTATCTCAGCATTTTCCATCTCAATCTCTTAAGTTTTATTAATAAAAATAATGAAAACAATACATCTCTTTCATTAACAACGGATTAAGCCCCAAAATAGAGTCAAATTAATTATCTACTTGACAAGTATATGCACCATTGGGATAATTTTATACTGACATTTCATAATTTATTTTCACCAAGTATTAGGAGTGGAAAATTAATCAATTTTAAATTAAATTATTCACGTGAAAGTAAAAGTAAACAAATCATGACATATTTAAATGATATTAAAATAATGATAGATTAATGAAGGAAAATTTAGCACATTCCAACATTTCCTAACCAAGATGAATATGTTCAGTTTTTAATAAGTAGGTGGGTTCCAACCAAAAACTGAAAAAAAAAAAAACCTACTTCAATAAAAATGCCAAAAATATCTTCTCACAAAGATACTTATGTTAAAAGTATGATTTATTTATTTAGATATATTTTAGGAAGAATACTAGGGACCAGCAACTTTTGTGATTTGTAGCCATCAAATAACCATCAATAATAATTTTAATGGTGTGAGATTGGTATGAGATTTCATCCAATGGCTCACTTTTTTTTACTGGTTACATGCTGGTTATAATTTAAAAAAATTGCTAACCCCCTTGACTTTTCTATATTTTAAATAAAAATATCACTTTTATAACATACCAAGTACCAAAATCACATTAAGATAATTATAGAATCTTCGTTGAGGTATCCAACAAAGAAAATAACAGGAAAGAAAAGGAGGTTGGATTGTTCGTAAAATATTTGTAACTTTGGGGAAAAAAAACATTAAATAAGCTAAGCAACAAATCAATTATTTTTATCACATCTGGAATTGATCATCAATACAATTTACCACGCTAAGCAACAAATCGTTATTTTTATCACAACTGGAATTTATCATCCTTTACCAGTAAGATAAGAAAGAAAGGAGGAGGTCAAAGAAAGCAGAAATACTATGCTGAAAGAATCTGGCAATTTCAGAGTTAACCAATGATGCCAAATTGTGCCAACTTTGGCTCCTGTAAAAATTTTGTACAAGAAAAAGATAAAGCTTGGAATGATACTTAAAGACAAAGATGGTAAGGCTGCACACGTTTCAGCTTCCTTCTTTGTTGCTGCATAAAACAAATTAATACCAAAATCAATTATTGAATGACAACCAAACTAAAAACATCTTATTGGATGATCTACACTACAGAATTGGGATCCATAAAGGCTTTATTAGAAACTTCTAAACTATAGAACTAAATTGAAAATTGGGTAAAAACTATGGAAACTCTAACACAACTAAACCTTTTTATTAAAGTAATTGCAGAAATGTGGACCTTTAACTTAGATTCATCAGCTAACGAAACGGAAAACAAGATTGGATAAGGATTCATTAATACCTTTTGTCAATTGTGCCCCCATGAAGGATCCAATGAAAAATGCTTATCATTTCTTGTGCCGGAATGAAGAGCTCTACTCGGTGGAGCATGCACAGTAATTGGAAGAATCCATTCAGTTTTATCCCTTCCCTCAATCAGAAGTGGATGCTCATATCTGTGGCTCAGAAACAATACAAGTTTAACCGATACAATGTTAGATTCAGCAAATATTATTTTAGTATCTGCAATTAGGATATAATAGAATCAATAAGGATATTATTAGTTCATTGTCCGTATTTATGCAAATTTACTCCATGCAGGCTACATAAACCATCCCCAAGCTGCATTTTGAAACAAATTGTCTCTATAACAATACATGAAGGATAAACAGAAATGAAAATGACTAGTAGGTTTTCTTAAGAATGTAGATCAAGATGAGAATCTATCTCTGAAACAAGTCGGCTGCCAAAATATTCATAGAAGTTATGTTGGTCATATCCTTGAGTAATGGAGAATGTAAAAGGCACTCCTCGTGCCCAGGACTGGACATTTAAGATGTGTTCACGAATTTGGTTTAGGAGAGGTTCTAAAGGAAAGAGAAGGGCATTGGAGGGTTTGACATTGTTGATGAATTTTATTTTTCGAGGGGTAAGGGTTTCAGGAGTTTTTTATTAACCTTCCAAAACCCTTGGTTCATTTTTTTGGGGGGGAGGGCAGGAGAGGACAGCCCGGTGTACAAGCATCTTGCGTTAACGCAGGGTCCGGGGATGGTTCATAATATTTTACTTTTATATTTTAATTCCTAGAAAATTATGTTACAGAACATATTGATTCCAATTAATTATTTTAAAAAATACATTAAAAATATTAAAGTATATGCTAAGCCTTCATAGATGGGAAACACATACCTTCTCCAATCCACGTTCTTTGGAGTTGTGAAGAACTCAAAACGAAGAACCCATTGCACAGATACATGGGAAGTGGAGAAGGACATTGGACCATCCATTGGAATAGAAAACAAGAAGCTTGTCTGCACCAAATCTGCAACAACCTCATGATGGTCGCTCTGAATCTAAAAGCAAAGTTGAGAACATAATTGTCAGAATCAGATTTCGGTATCATTTTGAAATATTAAATGCTCATAGATTCAGTTTTCCACTAGTTAAATCAAGATCTCATTGCTTTTTCTTTCTGGATATTCCATGAAAAATCAGAACACAAGCCAAAAGTCAAGACGGAGGACATAACATAATGCAGACAGATACTGTTAATATGTAAGTAGAACAAAATAAAGAATTGCTTCATCTGCAATTTGCGATCAGAGTCCCTATAAAACTGCTACATGATGAGGAATGCTTTACAGTTGTGAATATTGAGAAGTAAAAGTGCCAACAAGACCCAAAAAAGCACCGCATCCGCATAGAATGTTAAGTGTATAAGCCATTAAGCCTATAATCACAAGTACATGTAACTACATATTTACAAAAGTTCACTTGGGAGAAAGCAATAGTAGCATCTCTTGAGGAGGTTTATACCAAGAGAGGCTAAAGGGAGACAATTAAATAAACAAGAGCGAGTTCAATCAAAGAAGGAAATTTTATTTTTTGATGACATTTAACAGTGACACATACAAAAGTTAACATGGATTCAAAAAAGCTTGAGCAGTAAGTACATACCTTGGTTATTGTCGGGGAATTCCTCCTAGAAGGGTGAATAAATCGCCTACTTATAGTTTCTGAAGTTTCCAATGTTACTGAGATCTACAAAATGATCATTATAATAATAAATTCCTTCCATTGCATCAATCGTGCTGAATAATTGGTTGGTTATTAGTTTAAATAAAGCTCACAACAGGCCAATCACCTCAAGGCATCTCCTAGCTCCTTCTTCATGAAAGAAAGTAAGAGTCCCACCTATCTGCAACAAGTTGTTTGTGATTAGAGATTCCAACAAGTGCACAGGATGTATCAAACTCTATTAAGGCTATCATTACCATATCACTGAAGTAATAAGTTGCATCAGAATTTTTTGGTGAAAATTTAAGCAAAACTTGATCATCCAGTTTGATGTTATAAGACCTTCCTCTAGTGAAGCCTTCTGCTGTGGAAAATGTATGAAACAGATTAGCTTAAGCAGAATCTATATTGAATGTTAATATCCAAAATGTATCCTTGGATATCAAAATCAACTCGAAGTGAAGAAAATTTATCAATTTACATGCTAAAGACTCATTCGCTCCCGCTTCTGGTGACGTGGATACTCCAGCATCATCATCTGCAGAAAATGGTTTCCTGTACTTCTGTTGCTCACTTGGTGAGGCAATAGCAAGTGATTTCTGGTTTGATAAGACATCTGTTAAACGAAATATTATTTGGCAAAGCAGGTCCTTGGAGAAAGCAATAGCAAAAGATGACACGTATCTATGAGACACTAATAAACCAGCATAATTTGAAACTTCTTGTAACTGATTGCTTTGTCAACAGAACAATAAGCAGTTTCAAACAAACTGTCCTATCTGAGTACAGGTATAGGGTAACTAACTCACCGGCACCAGGATCAGATAACACCTCAGCAACAGAAAGTCGAGGAAGTGCTATATTTGAAGATAAACTTGTTCGATGACCTTCTAGAGCAAAAGATTCTCTGTTCAATGATCTTGCAGAAGAAGATCGTAATGATAATGAACTTCCAAACCCTCTGTAAAGATTTTCTTTAGTGGGGTTATAATTAAAAGAAGAAACAGAGGACACATCATCCCTTGAGCTGTCATAGTCCTCCTCAGCAGCATCATAATAATCATTTGCTCTAACCTGGACAGAAATGATTCTATGTTATATCTATTGTGTTGAAAAAAAGATAGCATGGGGTTAAGTTAACGTGAATGCATTACAGAAGTGTATGCCAAGTGAGGGATTTGCATAAAACCAGAAACAAGAAGAATAAATAGTTCTCAGAGGAGGATTTGAAATATATAATACAGTTTAACAAGCACTGAATCCTTATAGGAAGAAGGATGACTATAGAAAAAGTTTACATTCAAACTTCCAACATGAATGAAGGGATACAACAAAGGACAAGAGCCCATTAAATAAAAGGGAAAAAATAGAACAATATCAGGATACAACGGTTGCTACTGTAAGAAAACTTTTGCCACATTTGAGATAGAGTATTTCTGCAGTGGTCTCGCTCTGTTAGATATGTTCATTTTCTATTTTCAAAACTCATTATAAAAATTCTATTTTCAAACCTGCCTGTTTCAAGATTTTGTGAAGAAAACAATGGAAGTTGCAAAATTTTGTTTCAGTGTACCCTTTACAAAATGCTGGAAACAGGGAAAATTGGAAATAATGTTTTATTTTTCTAATTAATTTTGGAAACAAGAAATATAAACCAACCTAACTCTTGTGTGCTGAGAGATTTGCATGCTGCCAGCCTGGTCAAGTAGCTAAATTTATTTTGCACATTCTATTTTGCTTCACTCTTTGAACAATATTTTATCCTCTCCCTTGGTACTATTTCTTTCTCATTAATGTTTTTCTTTCTATCAAAAGCAAAATAATACATTTAAGGAAAACAAACTTAGAGATGCAATAGCATTGTAAAATAACAAATATAGAAGCAAGAGAATCATAAATTTATGACCCAATTTTTTTCCCTAGCTAGTCACTACTCACATTCTTTATATCCCACTTTCCCAAACAAAGAGCATTGTTTTTTCTTTCTTTATAACCAAAATCAGCTGAACCTTGGTGTAATAGCAACTGGATTCAATTCCTGAAAAGACACTGCTTGCGAAGATAAAAGTTGTGTACATCTAAACTCCCCATAGTAACAACTGTACATTGGACCACTTTGTTTTCTAACCAAAATCCCATAGTCCATAGATAACCAGTTTAGAGCATAATTTATCAAGTCATTTCACATATTGCACACAAAATATTTGACAATTACAAAAACAAATAAACCAGATTATTTAAAGAAAGGGTGACAAATGAGTTTAGGCTACACCACAGATAAGTTTAAATTACCCAATTAAAAAATATCACCAATAGCATACCCAATCAGCATCTGCATCCACCTCTTTCCAAAATAAATCCGGTTGGATAATAGTTGGAGGAACAATATCTGAAAAAACAAGATATATCTATATATAAGTATTAGTATGCAGGTGTTTCCACAACACACCAAAAGCAATGAAACGGAATCAAAGTAAAAAAAAAAAATTCATAATAATCAAAATCTAGAGCAAGGAGCAGAAGCAATAAAAAACTGAAAGAAGTATGAGAAAATACCACACTAACATTCAAAAATCAAAATCAAGTAATAAACTTGTCAAATGAATAACATTCTCATATGCTAACAGATAGCAGTAAAATGATCAATCACTATTGATTTTTAACTTCAATAATTTGAGAAAATAAAATGTTAATGGAAGTCAGAAACTATTAGCAGGTTTACAATGCATAGGAAATAGAAAAACAAGTTAGTTATTCAGGTAACCTTCATCAGATTGAAAGCCATTGATTTTCTGGTTTATCCATATTTGTAATGGAACACGTACTTCCTGCAAAAGTGAAAGTAAACAACTTAAAAAATATGTAAAAGCAACAATATCAAAATATGTTACAATGTTATAAAATGAAAAATAGAGTAATATTTCATATCAGTCAGAAGAAATTTTAGTTGGATATTTAGCTCCAATGAATTTAATTAACCAAATCAATCCCCCAACATTTTATTTTGTTAGGCAAATCAGCCCCATGTCATATTCTGCTTAACATATGAAAGTTTAGACAAATTAGTTTCCATTGTTATTTAATAAACATATGAAAGTCCCTAAGAATTTTTTAAAATTCTCAAGTCAGTCCCTCCATATAGACGAACAAGTTGATATGGGAACCAACTAGCTATGAAATAAAAATTTGGAGACTGATTTGGTAATTAAAATTCCTTAGGAGCTGATTTGTATATTGCTCTAAAAGATAAAAAACATTTTTGCAATTTAATATTTTCATGCACCCCCACTACATGATTTTTATGCACTGCAGATATCATGAGAAAACTTCATAGTATTGTTGAGCAAAGAGTCTAGCAACATTTTTTCAAATTCATAACCTGAGGCCAAAAGCCACCTGCCTATACATTAATTTGGCATATGGCTCATGATTACAAAACAAGATTGCACCTCAATGGTTTCGCATTGAAACTAACAAACTTGTAATGGTAGACCAACAATTAAAATTAAAATCTCCTTAGTGGTTTTCATATATAGGTTCTCTCCATGTCTATCTACCTCTATCAATTGGGCTACTTTCCACCTAATCTATAAATAAGACTGATAATCATCCCCCAATAAGAATGACATACTACTCCCATGGAATTGCTTAAAATGAGTGCAAATCATCATGGCATGCTAGAGCTTTCCCTCTCCTGCTATTATTAGCTCTCTAATAAAGCTTGAATTATATAAAATAAAAATAAAACATGGGGGAAAGGCAAACATTTTCCTGACAATGCAAAAACCAAAAAAGATATGCCAACATCAGAACCATAACTCAGCATGAAAATAAAGTGATGCACAAGCATTTCAGCATATGTCAGGAATTCATTCGAAAACCAACCAAATCATTAACATCATTTGTGGTCTCTGGACGAGACTGCCCGTTTTCAAGCACTAGCCACCCTCCCATTAATGCAGTTCTAACATAGTACAAATAACGAATATTTGAACCCTTGTACGACGGAGGAATAGTGTCAGGCAGCAGCATTCGTACAACATCTGCAATCAACAATGCCCCATACAATCAACCTTCACCAATTAAAATAAGACAACCATTAAATCATGACGTTTACAAAGGTAGTCTTATAAGTAGGCAACATGCAAAGGGATACATTCAAGAAAATTCCAGAGTTCAAGCTTAAAGAAAACAGTTCAATGATTTTGTCCCCAATGTTTCTAAATAGTTTCAGTTTTACCTCCCCATCAAAGATTGGTCAACTTTTTCATTTCAAGTTTTACCATTTTCCATCCAGAAACATGAGAATTAAATTGAAGCAGTTCAGAAAAGTTAAGGGGTAAAAAATGTTATTATAAAAAAATCTTATTCTCTATTTCCCCTTCCCTTGCTACCACCATTACCACCATGGTATACTAGCTAAATCTAGAGAAAATCTTGAAAAAGAAAAAGGCCACTAGCTCTGCACAAATAGATGTGAGCCGTGAGCCACCATTCCAAATAAATGATGCATTGAAGAAAGGAATGAAATTTTTGCACTAGTCAAATACATCATAGAGAGGACCAATTATTCATTATTCACATCAACAATTCAGAATCGTGTATTATCACTTATCAAATTTCAACTCTTGTATATATCCTTTTATAACACTCTCCTACGTGCTGACCTTGTGTTCTCCCACCCCTCTTTCTCATGGATAGTGCCCCAAGTGTTAAGAATCATCATAATCTATTATTTGAATTTATGGATAAAGGTTCGAGTTTCCTCGGTAATGTTGGAATTTGGAATGAAATGAAGTTTTCTAAACTTCCAATCCTAACTGCTATTACAAACAAATGGTCCACAAGCTTCCAAATTCAAGCACATTTTACATTGAAAAGCCTTTAATAAGAATTGTGTTATAGATATATAGATGCATTCATTTGCCTTCATAAAAAAGCTTAAGCATTTAAAAGAGATGGTTTATGACATGCTTTTAGATAGGAACAAAGAGTTCATCTTTGTTGTGCCATTCTTCTAAGTTGTCTAACTACAGGAGCTAGGTACCGAAAATCATCAATAACAATTTTGGATTTATTCTGCTAGAATGAAGAAGGATTAAAGAAGCAAAGAAGAAAATAAATTGAAGAGCATATATATATTTAAATCTAGAACGCCACGTACATGATTTGCTTCTTCCAAAATTAACAATCTGATTTGCCACTAAGACTGGTGTTGAGGCATCCAAAAACACATTTTCACCTGAAACAAAAAGGCAAAAATTCAATTAACAGTGTAAGTAGTAGAAAACATTCCCAGACCCAAAAAGATAAAAAAAGAAAAAAGAAAAAGCTATAATTGAGCAAGTAATACACATCCAATTCGGCAACACAAATGGCTCTAGCCAGATTAGTTAAGAATCTATTGAACTTCTAAATTCTAACCCTCGAACAACAACTATGCCTTATCCCACTAAGGTGTAGCTTACTACATGAATCAAAAACACCAATAATAACAATAATCACTAATTTGCAGTTAAGACTGAAACAAGAAAAACTCTGAAATTCAATGTTGCAAAGGAATGAACGAATGAGGGAAAGAACGAACCTCTCCTTTGCTTAGAACCAGGAAGAGGCTTCGGTGTAGCGAACCACTGAGTGTCCAATTTCTCAATCCCTTTGATCTCAAAACCGAGCCTTTCCATGAGAAAAGAGTACTCATTGGACGGGTTTGAGATCTGAATGGTCACAACGACTGGATCACCAGGCCTATATACTTGCCTATCCGTTTCGAGATTCAGTTTTGGACGCAGTTCTTCACCCTTCGATAATGATGAATAATTCTTGGTGTTGGTGTTGATTGAGTTAGAAGAAGCCCCGAATAACGAGAATCTGCCTTTTAGCATTGTTGCACCTTTTACCACTCAACTTTGGGACTAGGTGGGTTTGAGAAAGAGGATTTTAGATTGGAAAGGGGGAAATTGAATTGCGTTGTTTCCTTGTTTCTTCGTCTTGTTCTCTGATCTGATCTGAGACACTGCAGCTATTTTTTTTATAATAAGAATAAAAAAAAAAACTCTGCTTCCAGCTTCAATTTTTGAGTGTAAGCTTATTTGGGCGATTTTATCCGTTGGGTAAAGTTTTAATAATAAAAGTAAAAGCATCAGAATCCTCTAAAATTATATTGGGATTTTAGAAAAAAAAATATATTATTAATCAAGATAGTGGGATTCATATATAATAAATGTGTTAAGTTAATAAATTAATTAAATTAGTGTATGTTCTCGTGTTCTGCACGGGGTAATACGTAAAATTATATAAAATTTTTTTTATTAAAATTTAAATAAAAAATATATATAGTAATTATTATTATAA
>NC_029793.2:12117671-12119672 GCF_000816755.2 Arachis ipaensis | reverse complement strand
TTCTGGATCCATTCCTGATGGCATCTTCAAGTAATCAGGTATGTGATCACTGTGCAGGTATACTAGCTAAATCTAGAGAAAATCTTGAAAAAGAAAAAGGCCACTAGCTCTGCACAAATAGATGTGAGCCACCGTATCTTATTCCAAATAAATGATGCATTGAAGAAAGGAATGAAATTTTTGCACTAGTCAAATACATCATAGAGAGGACCAATTATTCACATGAATAGTCAACAATTCAGAATCGTGTATTATCACTTATCAAATTTCAACTCTTGTATATATCCTTTTATAACACTCTCCTACGTGCTGACCTTGTGTTCTCCCACCCCTCTTTCTCATGGATAGTGCCCCAAGTGTTAAGAATCATCATAATCTATTATTTGAATTTATGGATAAAGGTTCGAGTTTCCTCGGTAATGTTGGAATTTGGAATGAAATGAAGTTTTCTAAACTTCCAATCCTAACTGCTATTACAAACAAATGGTCCACAAGCTTCCAAATTCAAGCACATTTTACATTGAAAAGCCTTTAATAAGAATTGTGTTATAGATATATAGATGCATTCATTTGCCTTCATAAAAAAGCTTAAGCATTTAAAAGAGATGGTTTATGACATGCTTTTAGATAGGAACAAAGAGTTCATCTTTGTTGTGCCATTCTTCTAAGTTGTCTAACTACAGGAGCTAGGTACCGAAAATCATCAATAACAATTTTGGATTTATTCTGCTAGAATGAAGAAGGATTAAAGAAGCAAAGAAGAAAATAAATTGAAGAGCATATATATATTTAAATCTAGAACGCCACGTACATGATTTGCTTCTTCCAAAATTAACAATCTGATTTGCCACTAAGACTGGTGTTGAGGCATCCAAAAACACATTTTCACCTGAAACAAAAAGGCAAAAATTCAATTAACAGTGTAAGTAGTAGAAAACATTCCCAGACCCAAAAAGATAAAAAAAGAAAAAAGAAAAAGCTATAATTGAGCAAGTAATACACATCCAATTCGGCAACACAAATGGCTCTAGCCAGATTAGTTAAGAATCTATTGAACTTCTAAATTCTAACCCTCGAACAACAACTATGCCTTATCCCACTAAGGTGTAGCTTACTACATGAATCAAAAACACCAATAATAACAATAATCACTAATTTGCAGTTAAGACTGAAACAAGAAAAACTCTGAAATTCAATGTTGCAAAGGAATGAACGAATGAGGGAAAGAACGAACCTCTCCTTTGCTTAGAACCAGGAAGAGGCTTCGGTGTAGCGAACCACTGAGTGTCCAATTTCTCAATCCCTTTGATCTCAAAACCGAGCCTTTCCATGAGAAAAGAGTACTCATTGGACGGGTTTGAGATCTGAATGGTCACAACGACTGGATCACCAGGCCTATATACTTGCCTATCCGTTTCGAGATTCAGTTTTGGACGCAGTTCTTCACCCTTCGATAATGATGAATAATTCTTGGTGTTGGTGTTGATTGAGTTAGAAGAAGCCCCGAATAACGAGAATCTGCCTTTTAGCATTGTTGCACCTTTTACCACTCAACTTTGGGACTAGGTGGGTTTGAGAAAGAGGATTTTAGATTGGAAAGGGGGAAATTGAATTGCGTTGTTTCCTTGTTTCTTCGTCTTGTTCTCTGATCTGATCTGAGACACTGCAGCTATTTTTTTTATAATAAGAATAAAAAAAAAAACTCTGCTTCCAGCTTCAATTTTTGAGTGTAAGCTTATTTGGGCGATTTTATCCGTTGGGTAAAGTTTTAATAATAAAAGTAAAAGCATCAGAATCCTCTAAAATTATATTGGGATTTTAGAAAAAAAAATATATTATTAATCAAGATAGTGGGATTCATATATAATAAATGTGTTAAGTTAATAAATTAATTAAATTAGTGTATGTTCTCGTGTTCTGCACGGAATATTATTATTAATGATATATATAAAAAATAAATTTAAAATTATTTTTTTTAAAATATATTAAAATGCATAATGG
>NC_029793.2:12115873-12117646 GCF_000816755.2 Arachis ipaensis | reverse complement strand
TCTCTTTTTCTCACTAGCATCTTCTTCGTTTAGGTTACCTTTTTCTCTCTCTGCAACTCGACCTTCGTTTTCTATTTTTGATTTGTTGTTTTCTGAAATCAAAGTTTAATCTCGTTTTGAAGATAATGGATCATTCAACCTCAGATTCTCAGCTGAATGCAGGCGAAGTGGATTATGAGTCAGAATCTAATGAAGTTCCTGAGGTTTGATTTACATAGGATTAGTATGAATTTTTTTCAGTAATTTGTATAGCATTGTGTAGTTGAAAAATTGCTGAACATTGACTATGAAAGTAACACGTTTACCTGAATCTGTCAATTCAATGTATTAGTTGTGATTAATTACCTGGAATTTGTAGCAGACGCTCGGGTGTAGATCAATTCTTGTTTGGGTGTATTTTAGCTAGAAGTGTGGGTGTATCTACACTTTACTGGTTTTTTGTTATTTTAATTGACTTGTTGTTGTTCAGGTGTATTATATCAGACATGATTGGGTGTGTTTTTAGTTTTTGAGATGGTGTATTCTGCAGCCTGCGTATTTACAGTTTATGGCTTTAAAAATCATTCTGTAGTTGAGTTGTTGCGGTTCGGGTGTATCGTATTAGACATGATTGGGTGTATTTGAATCATATCTATGGGTGTATTCACAGTTCTGACACTGTATTTTGCAGCCTCTCTCGGTTGTTGATGACGAGCTTGTTCCAAAGATCGGAATGACCTTTACCACCCTTGAAGATGCTGGAAAATTTTACAGGAACTATGCCAAGGCTGCAGGTTTCTTTACAAGAGTTCGGTGCACAAATAGGAAGGGAAACGAGATTAAGAACCAACTGATTACATGTAGCAGAGAGGGAAAATGGAAATCTAAAATATCTCCGACCGAGAAGACCAATCCGACAGCCGGTCTAAACTGTCCTGCAAGAATTTAGATACACACATTGAAGGATGTCGGTGCTTGGATCATTTCAAAGGTTGTGCTGGATCATTCACACCCCTGCTGTCCAAGCAAAGCAGAGATGCTCAAACAGCACAGGGAACTAAGCATGTCCATTCGTCGTATGATAGAGAACAACGAGGAGGCCGGTATCAGACCAAGCAAAACCTACCAATCATTTGTTGCTGCTGCCGGGGGTCACCGCGAGTTAAATTTTATCGAAAAGGACGTGAGGAATTACATTACCAGGGAAGTGCGGAATGTTTCCGAACAAGAAGATGCAAAGGAATTCGGGAAATATTTGTTAAGAATGAAAGAGAAGAATCCGAATTTCTTTTTTGAGCTCCAACTTGAAGAGGATCAATCGATTAAGCTGGCTTTTTGGGCCGATGCAAGAAGCAGAGCCGCCTTTGAGTATTTCGGAGACGTCATTTCATTCGACACCACCTACAATACAAACAGGTAACAAACTGCCCCTGTTTATGATGCGAAATTAATTTATTTTTACTAATCCGCATCAGAGGTGTATATTGGCTGTTTCATTGGGTGTATGCGAAGCATTTGTTAAGGTGTAACTAATGATTTTGCATTCTGGACCATGGTAATTTGTTTCAGGTATAATTTGGTCTGTGGTTCTTTTGTCGGGGTGAATCACCACGGTCAGTCAACACTTCTCGGATGCTCTTTGATGAAGAACGAAGAAATTGAATCATTCAAATGGTTATTTCAAAGCTGGCTTCGTTGCATGGGAGGAAACGCTCCGAAAGGGTTTCTCACCGATCAGTGCGCATCCATGAAAAGGGCTTTAGAGGCCTGTATGCCAACAACAGTTCACCGCTG